>NC_051161.1:147795723-148045906 GCF_013339745.2 Dermacentor silvarum
TTCAGGACATGTTGTACAATTTGGGAAAAAAAAACTTACCCGCATGAAGTTGCCAAATCCGGCAATCAGCCATTAAAAACAATAATGTGGCATTTCTTAAAGTGACCCCACCCCGTTGGAGCATCCAAAAGCGAAAAGTTTTTTGCTTTACCTTAATCTTACGTGAACCTTTGTTGTAATGTGTGGAAGGCTTTTCCCAATGCAAATTCACACCTAGTGGTAATTTCAAATATATATATATATATTGTCACGAGCTCTCATAACAGAGGGCAGAAGCAGCGCGAATGACCACGGGGACTGTTGGTGAAGAAGGAAGACGACGTTCGGCTGGTTGCTTTTGTGCCGGGCTTGCAACACGCCAACCGTTCCTTTTCATCTGCCCTGCAGATTTAAATAAACGCTTCTCGGCGTAACATTTGGTGGAGCTGTGCTGGGTACCTCCCACGACCGACAACGGAATCGTCCGTACAAGACCTTCGGAGAAGCCGCCGCCTTGCCGGACTTTTGCCATCGGCCACCATCATGCCTAGAGAAGAAGATGCTCCCAGTACTCCATCGACAGGACCAGCTCCGATTCAACACTACCGAGAGCCACGCACGTTCTCCGCAAAAGCAGGAGAAGATGTCGATGAGTGGCTCACCCATTATGAAAGGGTAAGCCAGTACAATCATTGGAACGCCGTATCCCAACTGAAGAACGTTGTTTTCTTTTTGAGTGGCACAGCGATGGTGTGGTATGACAACCATGCGGACGCGCTAACTACCTGGGCCTGTTTCGTTGACGAGATTAAGAAGTGTTTTGGCGATTCGGATGCCAAGAAGAAACGAGCGGAATCAACGTTAGCTCAGAGGGCTCAGGTCCCTGGAGAGACTTGCACCACATTCATCGAGGAAATTCTAAAACTGTGTAAGACCGTAAACCCCCGAATGTCAGAAGAGGATAAGGTGGGACACCTTTTGAAGGGAATCGCGGAAGATGTATACAACTTCCTCATTGGGAAAGATAACTTGGAAACCGTATCAGATGTGATACGGCACTGCCGTACCTTCGAAACACTGAAGACTCGTCGAATTGCCCCGAAATTTGGACGGCTAGCTAATGTGACGACTGTAGCCAGTGTGGACACGAATCCCCCAACAGACTTATCGTCCACCATTCGGCAGATTGTCCGTGAGGAACTCCTTCGACACGAAGAACAAGCACGGTATGTGGCCCCACGTTACAGCTCCTGCGCTTTCCGAGACGCCATGTGTGCAACCCCCTCGACTCTTTGGCAGCACTCAGTAAACGCAGCGGACTTTGGCAGCTATAGAGATGGTCCACATCATGACCTGAACCAGCCGTCCTATAACGATTCTTTTGAACAAAGCCTTGATCAGCGCCCACGCAACGGTCGCTCACGACGACCAGCCACTGCCTATGACTCGCAACGACAGTATATTGGTTACTCTCAACGCACGGCCACGGCTGAACAGTGTCTTCAACATCCCGATGTTCGCCCTATGCCTGTGTGCTACAGCTGTGGCACACCAGGTCACATAGCTAGATACTGCACCCAACGTCGACCTTCAAACTATGGGCAATCGATGCCATCTGCGTGGCACAGTGGTCGTATCATGGACAACCAGCGGCCAGGGAACTCCGCTCTAGGAAGCCACTCCCGAGAAGAAAGGCCACGTACCTACACCTTAGGAAGCTACTTTGGAGAGGGAAGACCTCGTAACCGTTCGCCTGCTTCCGACCGCACCCTGACACCACCACCAGCTTTCCGAGCGTATCGATCACCATCTCCACGGCGGCGCATCCCGTCATCATCTCCGCGGCGCCGCTTCCCGTCACCCCCGCCGGAAAACTAGCCAGCGCGACCGATGGGGGTGAGGTCGCTGGAAAATATGTGCTGCCGACTGAGATACCTCCAACTGTTTTCATGCTGAAGAATAGGGTTCATGTGTGTATTGACGGTGTGTCTACCATGGCTTTAGTCGACACGGGTGCAACTGTTTCCGTCATGAGCGTGCTGTTTAAAAGTCTTCTGGGACGCAAAGTCATGTTTTGTTGGGACCAGAGCACAAGTTTTCGTGGAGTGGGTGGTGACTCATTATATCCGGTCGGAGTTTGCAATGTGGATGTGTCATTAGGTGGTCGAGTTTTTAACACTGAGTTTATTGTCCTTCCTCGTTCCACCCACGACGTGATTCTAGGGATCGACTTTTTACAGTTGTGTGGTGCAAATGTTGACTGCCGCACGGGAGAACTCAGTGTGGGCGAAAGTGCTTTATCGGTGATCTTGGAAAACTCACCCAACCAAGAGAGTGTATTTTGCGTCTCCGAGGATACCGTTGTGCCCGCTTTATCCGCGATGGGTGTTTCAGTTGTTTGTTCTACTCGCAACCCGTTTGATGCTGCAGTGGACCCTGTACATGTGAACTGCCTAAAGAAAAACGTGTTGGTTCCTCATTGCATGGTATCGGTGCTGAATGGACGCACACGACTATGGGCGATAAATTGTTCTACTGAAGCGGCGGTGCTGCCTCAAGGCTTAAAGCTGGCCACATTTCAAGAAGACTCGCCGATACCCATGGCAGTGCTTACAGAACTTCCGGACACAGCAGAAGCCAGTAACATGCGCCCTGTGGACTCAAAATTCGTCTCCATGGTCGCTAAATCGCTCAGTGACCATAAGCGCGATGCGTTGGTGGCGCTCCTTGTGAAACACTCCTCAGTATTCGACTTCACGCAGCACGACGGCCCGACATCGATCCCTGTGTCTAGAACTCGCCACCGCATCAACACAGGATCTGCTCAACCGATTCGACAAAAACCCTATCGCGTGTCGCCCGCAGAGCGCAAGATAATCAGTGAGCAAGTCGAAGAAATGCTAACCAAAGGAGTCATTCAAGAGTCATCTAGCCCTTGGGCAGCACCAGTGATATTGGTGAAAAAGAAAGATGGTACGTGGCGATTCTGTGTTGATTACCGACGCCTAAACAACGTTACCAAAAAAGACGTGTACCCGCTTCCGCGAATAGACGACGCGATCGATTGCCTTTATGCGGCCTCGTACTTCTCCTCTGTTGATCTGCGGTCAGGTTACTGGCAGATTCCTATGCACAGTGAGGATAAGGAAAAAACTGCATTTGTAACGCCCGACGGATTGTTTGAATTTAACGTCATGCCTTTCGGGCTGTGCAACGCGCCCGCAACGTTCGAACGGTTCATGGACACTGTACTGCGTGGCTTGAAATGGGAAGTTTGCATGTGTTACCTGGACGACGTTGTGATCTTCGGCCGAACATTTAGTGAGCATAACAAGCGTCTGGAGTTGGTGCTGAACTGCTTGGAGAAGGCTGGCCTGGTCCTCAATTCAAAGAAGTGTCATTTTGGGGAGCGACAAGCTATTGTGCTGGGACATCAGGTCGATAAAGAAGGCATTCGACCAGATCCACAAAAGACTGTGGCTGTAGAGGCATTTAGGGAACCTCACAGTGTCAAGCAATTGCGAAGTTTTTTAGGCTTATGCTCCTACTTTCGCCGATTCATTCCCAGATTTGCTGACGTGGCCCATCCTCTCACGCGCCTTCTCCAGAAAGGCGTTCCTTTTGAGTGGACCGCAGAGTGCGACTCATCGTTTCGTCAATTAAAGTTTCTCTTGACGTCACAGCCTATTCTTCGCCACTTCGATCCCTCAGCACCAACAGAGGTTCACACCGATGCGAGTGGTGTTGGCATCGGCGCTGTGCTTGTTCAGCGCATCGGTGAAAGCGAGCACGTGATATCGTACGCTAGCCGCTCTTTGAGTCGCTCCGAGCGCAATTATACAGTTACCGAGCAAGAGTGCTTGGCGGTCATCTTCGCGGTGCAACGCTTTCGTTCATACCTCTACGGGCGCCCCTTCACAGTGGTCACGGATCATCATTCACTGTGCTGGCTTGTGAATCTGCGGGACCCTTCTGGTCGACTTGCGCGTTGGGCGCTCCGCCTACAGGAGTACGATTTTGTTGTTTCCTACAAGAGCGGTCGACGGCACGCTGATGCTGACTGTCTCTCTCGGATGCCACTGCCGACGACTGAATGCGACGCTGACAACTTCGACCAATACATCGCTTTTGTATCTCCGGAATTTCCTGATATGGGTACCTTCATATCCGAACAGCAGAAGGACAAGAGCTTGCAGCCACTCTTCGCGGCCGCACACGAGCCTTTAGAAGATAGCCGTTTTCGCCTACGTGACGGCGTCCTGTACAAGAAGAGCTACTCGACCACTGGCGCGCGCTACCTTTTAGTTGTGCCCAAGAGTCTCCGCATTCAAGTGCTATGTGCCATGCACGACGATCCCACTTCAGGTCATCTGGGATCCACACGAACACTCTACCGTGCTCAAGAACGTTTTTACTGGCCCAAGATGCGTCACGATACCGAGCGGTACGTCGCCAGTTGCACCGAATGCCAGCGTTACAAACGACCTACAAACACACCGCATGGTCGACTTCAGCCAGTTCCGCCTTCCAGCGCCCCTTTTGAACAAGTCGGCATAGATCTCCTGGGCCCCTTCCCACGATCCTCCAATGGCAATCGTTGGGTTATTGTGTGTGTAGACCACCTCACCCGTTATTGTGAGACGGCAGCGCTGACATCGGCAACAGCAACAGAAGTTTCTATTTTCTTGTTATATTCCGTTATTCTCCGACATGGGCCTCCTCGCATTATAATCAGTGATCGTGGGAGACAATTTACTGCAGACGTTGTCGAAGAGACCCTTCGTCTGTGCTCATCTAACTTCCGCCACTCGACGCCATACCATCCACAAACCAATGGTCTGGTAGAACGTACCAACCGAACGCTTGCCAACATGCTGTCGATGTATGTCGATTCCGCACATAAGAACTGGGACAGCATCCTACCTTTTGTCACCTATGCCTTCAACACCGCGAGACACGAGACCACCGGTTACTCACCGTTCTTCCTCCTTTATGCTCGTCCGCCGCGTTACACACTCGACACCATGTTTCCCTACTTCGCTCATGACAATGACTCTATTACCAAGGTCCTCTGTCGAGCAGAAGAGGCGCGACGCATTGCTCGGCTACGCACCTTGGCCTCGCAGGACCGGTCAAAGATCCGCTACGATGGTCGGCGCCTACATGTATATTTCGATCCTGGCGACCTTGTGTGGCTCTGGACGCCTTTACGGAAGCGCGGCTTGTGCCAGAAGTTCTTGGCCCACTATGTTGGGCCCTACGTTATACTTGAACGCCTCAGCGAGGTCAACTATCGAATTGCACGCCTCACGAGCACTGGACGACACTCGGCCAAAACCGAAGTCACTCACGTTGCCCGCCTGAAGCCTTGCAATTCACGAACGACTGACTGACTTGCCCGGCGGGCTTCGTCTGCCAACGGGGAAATGTCACGAGCTCTCATAACAGAGGGCAGAAGCAGCGCGAATGACCACGGGGACTGTTGGTGAAGAAGGAAGACGACGTTCGGCTGGTTGCTTTTGTGCCGGGCTTGCAACACGCCAACCGTTCCTTTTCATCTGCCCTGCAGATTTAAATAAACGCTTCTCGGCGTAACAATATATATATATATATATATATACATATAATATATAGATATTACAGCAAATTATCTAAATCCAGGGCTTTTTTACAATAGCCCGACCGTTCGGTGTAAGCGACTACAACTTCACATTACCGCAGCAGCCTTGCGCCAGTCTGGTCACATTGGCCTAAGCATTTTCTTGGACAACACACTCACACGCACGCACACAACATTGTTGATAAACTTTTAATGCAAAGCATTCTTTGTGAACTTCAGGCGCTGCCTGTGTATGTATAACTTTGTCACTGCGTTTGCCTCCCCACTCCTGCTATAGTCAAATAAGGCTGCAGTATATCAAAATAAGTGTGCATGTGCACGTGTGCGTGCATGCATGTGTGTGTGCATTGCCTAAGAAAATACATAGACTACTGTGATGAGATTTGGCCAAGGCTGCTGCGGTAATGTGAAGCTGTAGCCACTTACTCTGAAGTAGTCCCGCTATATTCTAAACAGCCTACAGGGATTCAAGTGCTTCATACTCAGAAAGCAGGCCAACGTCAACAACTGCAGCACCGTCACAAAGGGACCAAAACAACAGCACTCGTAGGCATAGTGGATTCGCACAGACAGTACATGTGAAAAACATTGTCACATGCATACCTCACCACAGAGAGCAACCGTTGATAATGACCGCCACGCCCAGTAGCAAGGCAGTGGAGGATCAAGTGCAGTGTGGTGGCAGTGTTAACAAAAGTGCAGACACATAATCACAGATCAGCAGTTTTTCCTTTGTAATATATTGTCCTTTGACATACGAAGTATAACAGCATGTGCGTCTACTTGCATATTATTGTCGCATAGTAGCGA
This sequence comes from Dermacentor silvarum, assembly GCF_013339745.2. Classification (NCBI taxonomy): domain Eukaryota; kingdom Metazoa; phylum Arthropoda; class Arachnida; order Ixodida; family Ixodidae; genus Dermacentor; species Dermacentor silvarum. Next base: position 147,802,133 of record NC_051161.1, read on the forward strand.
CGTTGAAGAACCAGAGAGATGTGTCACAACTGTGAGTCAGGAATCTAACTACCGTATTTTCCGGTTCATAAGTCGCATTGGTGTATAAGACGCACCTGTTCATTCGGTAAGCTATTTTGAAAAAATATTACAGTGACATTTCACTCCGTGCACGCGGGTCATGCGCAAGCGTATGGGTGCCATATATTTCCACTCCAGGCGCATTTCTACCGCCATGGTTGCCGCGACGTTCCGTACAAGGTACCAGGACAATGACATTGTCCCCCCACGCCGTATGCTGTATGTGCGAGTGAAAGCGTGCACCTGTGAGCCGAATCGTGCACAAGGGAGGAACGCGAGAAGGCAGTGTGGGAGGGGGCGGCTTGTACTCTGGTAGCAACTGTGTAGTTTGCGCAGCGGCGCACGCAATATCTTGACAGCAATCTGCAGATGCGACGACTTTGGGGTTGGTCGACTCGCGGTCGGCCTGCCGCCGCTTACGTAGCTGCTCCATCCTTCTCGCACAGTGCTCGAGAACTCGATCACAAGAAGAACATGACACCTCGATAACACGCACAGAACACTCATAGCAATTAAGTCAACCAGCGCGCTTCGTGGGGCCATAACATGAAATCCGATTTTGACAGCAGTTTTTCTGGGAAAAAAAAACGTACATAAGTCACACCGTTCTATAAGACAGACCGACGAAAAATTCAGAAAGAAAACGTGTCTTATACACCGAAAAATACAGCACAGTATAGACCACTTATAACACAACCACTTATATAGTGCAGGACCGGATATAATACGGTCTTTTCAGAGTCCCGTTAATTTACCCATAGCACTCTATGTATGCGCGTATCGCTTATAGTGAAGTTGCAGGGGACACAATACCGGTTACAGTGCGGCTGCCTGGGAGTACGGAAGTCAGCTGAGACGGCGAACACTCCCCTCAAACGGGGACCGGAATTATTCGTGCAGCATAGCACGATGCACGAACAGTGCGAGTCGTGAAATATCGTGGCACGCAAGCGCACAGCGAGCGAGGGCCACGAAAGTGCCCACGCCGACCAACGAGGGCGGCTGGGAAGTGGATTTGGCCTCGGCAACTCCCCCACTTCGGTGGCTCCCCTCGCCCTCCCTCTCAACTCCCTCGTAGCTCCCTCTCCTTCGACTGTCACCGTGCGCGCCCGCTGCCGTGCCGGCACCGCTGCTCCAGCCGGCCCTGTGCCAGCTCCTTGAAGTTTCGTTTTTTGCCGTTATCGGGAAGCGGGCGTTTGCCACTGGCCAGCGTGGGCAGTTTCGTTGGCCGGACGGGGACAGCGCTGCTGCTTCCCTCTGCGCTGCAGCCACAGCATGCAAGGTCAACACGTGACTAGAAAGTAGAGGAAGCATAAAGGAGAAGGTTTCACCGCCATTTTCTACGCGTGGCTACGGTAGTGTGGCTGAGACGTCGGCACGTGCACGCATGTTCCGGCGCAACGCAGAATCGGAGACCTTGCCATTTGAGAGAGGGTGAAATCTCCGCCGCGTTTTTTTAATTTAATTTTACTTTTTTTTGTTTGCACGTGCCATTGAGGGGTCTCTCCTAAGCTTTTACTCTATGGCGGTGCCGGAGCAATGCCGGTCGGAGGCGCCGCTGCGTGATTTGGCACGCTGCCGAGAGCATTGTCGGTGCGTGGCATGTTCGAATTAACCGTCGCAAATGATTTTGTGTTCAAATTACCGGGCGTTTTTGCCCATTGGAATACACATAACTTTGACGGGACCACAGCGTCAGTTCGAATAACCCGGAAGTTCGAATTAAGAGTGTTCGAATTAATGAGATTCAACTGTAAATCGAATGCAAACATTCTAGCCGCATTCCTCGACTGTCGCATATGCGTGGCGGCTCGGTGGGCATGTTTTGCATATGTGCGGGCCTTGAAAATTGTTGCTTTGATTATAGTGTGGTACCGCTTATAGTGCGGATATTCGTGACTCCGGGGACTTACGTTATAAGCGGTCTACTCTGTACTTACTGGGCAAACTTGAGCCCAGAAAAGCAAGCAACATTCAAAGCACAATGAACGCGGCGAGCACAGTTGACCCATAAATCAGATTTCGACTGATAAGTGCACTGGACCTTTACACATGGCTCACCGTACATTCCAGTGCGATAGCTGGTGGTCGCGTACGTGCCAAAATGTACACGACTATTCGCATCGTGCACACAATCTGGTTAGGCAAGGTTCTCTCACTGTAGAATCGGCGACACCGTTCGGGAAAGTTCCGATACGTGTAGGCCTGTCTTACGCTGAGCATTAACTTTGCAACAATGGTTAGCTGGTTAAATACGGTCACTGGAAGTCTGCATTGTTTCGTTGGAGGACGTGCACTCAGATGACATCTGTCAGAAGAACTGTAAACAATGTATGCTGGTCATTATTGTGTCATGTATAATGCCCAATATGGCTTCTCCACTCATTAAAGGCAGCAGTAAGGGGAACATGACTAAACATGCATAAGAAGCCAGAATGCCAACAGAGAATCTGCAATTGCCGACCAAAACTTGCCAGTGTGGCGACAATGTTAGCCTCACTTCTTGAACCACTGGTGGCAGGCTTTTCAAGCAGCTGAAATACAGTAGAACCTCGTTGATATGACCATGTTTCGTACGATTTCCCAGTGCCAATGTTTGCATCAAGATTGCGACAAATGGCAAAAAGTTTGAGAGCAGTAGGCATCCGCAGCAGCAGCTTCCCACAGTACTCGCCCACCTGTGTCGCATGGAAATGCCGCCACGCACTCGGTTTCCTGTTCCATTACCAGCAAATCTCACAGGTTGTTGCCTGTCGCCATTCACAGCTATCACCGACAACCCTATATCAATAAGCACCTTCGCTCATCTATTTCACAACAAGTGTGGTGTAGGAAGCATACCCCACGCTTTTATAAGGTGATAAGCCAAACACACCACTGTTCCCTGCTACAGGCGACGCAAACCAAGCGTCATGCTTCACTCTAGCAGCACTGCATTCCGGTGTTGCCCATACTGTTAATTTAATTTCGGTTTCCCATAGCCATCTTAAAACGACAAAGCGGGTCCTAGGCCACTCGGGCTCCACTATTTTGGAAGCTTGTCGGTGTCTCGTGTCACAGCGATTCTCACCTAGTCGGCATGACAAAGCTCTCAGCCAAAATGCCCCGCCCAAAAAAGCTGCTGACTGAGGTCGAATTCAAGGCGTGCAAATTAGCCAAAGCCGCGAAAACAACAATGCAGGTTACGGGCCCCAAAAGATCTGTGCGCATCGGCAGCTCACGCTGCAATTATTTGCGCAACACTTTGCATTATGGAGATGTCAACTACAGTTGAGCATAATTTTTTAGTGACTTCGAATCATGTTTTCCCAGGTAGTACATTCTTTCTTTCCTTTTTTTTTCAATACGAATGAACGAGGTTCAACTGTATTCCTCTCCCAGTATAAGTCGCCAAACAACTTCCATAGCTGAAGCCAAAGCCAGGGCTCAGACAACTGACGTACCTCCTGTGGAGTAGCCGATGGCGTAGACAATCCTGCCGGCCAGGTACAACAGTCCGGAACAGGCAGCGAATTTCTGTAGAGTGAAAAAACATTTTCACATCACTTGCCCGATGATCACACTGTTCTTGCACAGCATGACCACCTCAACGAAACAGGCAGCCAACACTCAATCACTCACTTGCTGAGATATGCGAGGCATTCCATTCCCATGACATCATCCGCTAGGTGAGCCTGTGTCACACATACACCCATGCAACAAGCGTGCAATTATACCTGGGTGCCGTACATCCCAAGACTGTACAAAATGCCTTGAATGTTACTTTCAGGTTTGCTCACATGTTCTCTGTTGAGGTGGTGCTTAGGTGTTCGCGCAAGTGACCAAAGGAACAAAAATATTATCACCATGCAACCAAGGTGTGCTATCGTGGACCTGTTCCGTTTCAGAGATAAAGTGTGGGCTACACGGGAGCAACAAATAGTATCAGCGCTCCATTGCACTTAATTTAATGAGCATGTAACATGCCACCTTGACTTACTCTCCTAAGAGGCCATCCTTACCTTTCCTTTTACAAAAAAAAAAAAAACTAAGTACTTGGCAGTGGCTATGCAGAATTACATTTTTCTGTAATATATCTGTGTTTGACAGCAACCTTTCTTGACACTCAAGGAAAAGCTATGATGGTAATGCTACTGCACAGGTGTCACTTCACCAAGCAGCTGAAATTGTTGGGCTTTCTTGCACCCCTGCTTTTTTTTAATTGTATATTTTGACACAGATCGACACAAAAAAGTTCATCGACGATTACGATACTCCCTAATGCAACATTTGAGCGCAGATCTACACATGTTTTCATTTCTGGATATACTGGCTGGCGCGGACAGTCTCTTGTACGGCACGTTGCAAACGAGGCGAAGTGTGGCATGACTGCCTTGCTAATCTGGAGATTGCGAGAGCTAGTGCGTGGGTGACGCGTGGGCACGATTCACAGCAGCAGCCACCGCCAGACCTCCCAGACGATGCGCTACTTTGGCACCATCTCGTAGCCATCAACGCCGCACTATGCTTTTCTTCTCACCTTTTCGCCATACCCTCCTCCTCCACTTTCCTTCTCGCGCTCTCTTATCTATCGATGTCTTTCACTCGTACTCCACGTTCGCTCTTTCATCCTTCGCTGTGCTCGTTCGCTCGGTTACGAGCGACGACGCGGACGCTTGCCACAGGAGCAGGCACCTAAGAGCTATGCTCTAAAAATTGCTTTACATCGAAAGGAAAATTCATAATAGGTAACGTATTTTCCGGTGTATAAGACGCATGCACCACATTTTGCAAAATTTGAAGAAAAAATTGGTATACAAGACACCTATATTTACTCACTTGTCACAAATAAGCTTCATTACGTGTGGCTGCATAAACTTGCCGTACTTACTAATTAACGTATCGGAGAACTTCGTCTGTGTAAGAACGCTTGCAAAGCGCCAAATTTGCGGGAGAAAATTTGGACGACCATGCATAAGAAACATCCCACATAAACGGAGGAGAAATATTTTATTCACTGAAAACCTTCAACGTCATCGTCTTCCGACAGGCTGTCAATAATTTCGGCAAGTTCTGGCAGTAGCATCGCTGGGGCCTCCCCTTCATCTTTTGAATAGCTGTCATCACTGCTTCCAATATCCTCGAGCACTTTTTAATCTAGTAGGCCTGCTTTGCGAAACCCTGCAGTGGCTGTAACCACTGAAACCACACTCGAGGCATCGCAGGCCCACTTGAAGCGTGCCGCATGCAACCTGTCGCTGTACAGCTATGAGCCCCTTCAGTCATCCATGCCTCCCACGTGTGCCGCAAAACAGCTTTAAAACAGCGGTTCACCACGATGTCGAGAGGCTGCGTAATTTTCAACATCCCACCTGGGATTACTACCACAGTGCAGTTTTTCGCTTTGATGCGCTTGAGCGTCAGTTCAGTAATGTGCGTCCGCATGTTGTCATGACCAGAAGGGATTTCTCGACGTTAAAAAATCCATCTGGTCACTTCGGCTTTTCGAGCCAGCTGCCCATCATTTCTTCACCCATCCAGCCCTTCACATTTGTTTGGATGACAATGCCGGGTGGAAAGGCACAGTTTTTCTTTTAAATATTAGCATGGGCGGAAGCTTTTTCTCATCGGCACAGCACGGCAGAACAACTGTGAAATGCGCCTTTTCATGGCATGCTGTCTTAAGTGTGATGACCTTATCACCTCTGTGTCACAGTCCTTTTCATTGGTATGTCAAACGTGATTGGCACTTCATCTATATTTATAATATGGCTGTCAGCAATTCCATGAGTTTCCATTTCTTTCTTCACAAAAGCTTGGAATCTTTTCCACTTTTTCCTTAAAGTCATCTGGAAGTGTTTGGCACATGCTTGCGTGAGCTCTTATCGCCAATGCTTTGCAGTGCATAAACCTGATGATGACACTGTGGCCATACCCGTTGCAACGAGCTTGTGTGACATGACCACGGTGGACTAATATGAAGAAGTAATAGAAAAGAATAGGAAAGCGAACTTATAATATATGTATATGCCCGCAAGCAACGTAGCTGTCCTCATATTTTGCCATTGTAGCCTGCGGCCTCCGAAACATCCGCGGACTCCGTGATCTGAAAACTCGCACAGCAGCATTTTTTTTCCCCCCTATCACTCTCCTATTATTTTCTTTTTCTTTTTTTGTTATGGCACTCTACTTTTGGCAGGTTGACATTTCAGTTTTGCATTTAGGATGCATCATTCATAATGGGCCAGTGTAAAGGTTGAAAAAAGGCCTAATCAAAATCAATTCAGAATTTGCCAAAAAGAAAAAAAATGTATATATGTATAAGACGCACTGCCGAAAATTTTGGAATAAGCCTGCATGTTATACACCAGAAAGTAGAGTACTCTGCAGTTGTGAAATGGTTGAGCATCTGCCTCGTATGTGGGAGGTGCTGGGTTAGAATCAAAGTATGACTTTGAATGGACCGATGTTTCTTATGGGCAGACATGCCTCCCAGCCTAGCGCTTGGCTACTTATAGGGGTTCTCATCTCGAGAGGGGGCGCTCTAGAGATTCGAACCATTCAAAGCAAGACCTGAATTGCTTGGTTTTCTTGTGAGCATTATAAATGAGATTTGAAATTATCTGCACTCAATAGATGAAGGACACACAGGAGACAGCATTCATGCACAAATATGGATGTCTACTTAGCCAGTATTGTATACAAAACTAATTAGCCAGCCTGGCCAATCCCCTGTAATGCGGTGATCGACCAGGGGTGGTATTCTTGATCATTCACTTTTGGGTATGCAAACACTTTTGCAAATTTGGGACTTGTGAGAGACAACGTTCCTGGCATAGTGCCAAGCATACTGTCGGCCATAGTATCTTATGCATCCAGTGCGAGTGTAGAGATTTCCTAAGGACGTGATTGTATTCACAAAATTGAAGGGTCAAGAATCCTGCCCCAGCACAGAGTAACCTGGAAATGAGTGCAACAAATGTGGTATTTGCTCCTACACATAGCAAATTCATCCGGGCACAGTTTACAGTCACTGACACCACCATGACTCAATTCCATAACATGCGGGTAATAATATGAGTATATATGGCTTGTGCACAGTCAACTCCCATCCATGAGAAACCGCGGCATAGCACATTTTTGTAATTGCCAACATGTAGTTAAGATCAGTTACATGCAATATCCTACTGAAACTTCTTGGCAAAGAAGACGTGCATTCCCACAGCTGAGACACCGGCGACACTAGATAGCAGGTTGGCGGATCCGGATCGCACTTCAACTTCTTGGCCTCAGAAGCCCCTTATAGGTCTGCTTCGTGTTGACCTCTGGCCCCTCAGATATAGCTTCAGCACCAGGGTGTCGAACCAAGCCGGAACAGAACAGAAAAGTGGAGCTGAACCCTTATTTTCAGCTGAACCAGAACCAAACCAATATTTTTTCTGCCATCTTGGAACCAAACCCAAAATTTATGGAGTAACCGTTTCGGACTGGTTCAACCCCAGGTTCAGTGCAGGTCAGGGTTGTGAAATTTTACAAGAGCAGAAAACCCCTCTTGCACCAAGTCTGCGCAGCGCAGCATCCTGGCGTACTACTTGGTCAAACTTGTAGTTTAGAAACTGTGTTTTTAGGCAGATTAGTAGCAGATGCAGAGGTTTCCACCTGGCAGCTGGTGTTCTCCAGGTGCAAGAAGAGGGAGTACAGTGTGGGTACTTGATGTGATAGGGTCGGGTAGCCATAAGCACCAGCGGGGGCCCCCAAGACCACATCATACTTTTGGATATACTTCACTGCAGAGTAATTTGTACGCTTTGCTGCATAACAGAGCTGCTGTGGGGCAAAGCTGACTTAAAGGACAGACAACAGCAATTTTAGGGGGTTTCGAATATTTCGAATAGTAAAAGTGTCCTTCGAATCGAATCGAATACTAACCAATTAGAACCGAATATTCGAGTTTTCAAATATTCGAACACCACTACTTTTCACCCTTTATCAGTGGTCAAAGCGACGCTCTGCATGCATTATCAATGGGATCAGCCGGCCATGAACGGTGGATAAGAGTGGCACAGAATCGAGCAGAAGGCATTGCTATGAAATCACAGCCCGTATCTCGACCATTGTCATACTGCCACTACAGATGCACAGAAAGTACAGTCAACACATGCACCGAATCTTCATCGGTGACTACAGATCGACTAGGCTTCGTTAGTTTCGGTTTCAAGGTGGTGCCAGCGACGTGGCTATGGCTATAATTTCAAACTTGCAGGAATTCACACCAGGCCCCCTGCCGGTGCACTAGCTACACAGTGCCCAATCTATGCGCATTTATGCAGCTGCATACATAAATGTGCGATTGGCACAATAAGGCTACATACATAAGCAGTTTGGTGGGATGCACAACAGATTCTGGCCTGATCAAGCTGCTTTATTTTGGGGAATCCTGGTCAGCGCATTCCTTAAAGTGTAGTGGCAAGGTGTGCCCACAACAAACCATAGCATGAACATGACACCCGAGCTCTCACTCTGACAGTTTGTAACAAGAGTATGAGGCTATAAGACCACACGTAGATTTCCACAAAATAAGTTATGATGCCTTTTTGGCAGCACAGCTCTTTAATAGAGGCCAAACTCGGGCGAAGCCTGCAGGACTTTTTTCCCCCTCTTTTAAAACTTTATTGTCAATATCCCTATTTTCCTTATGCCATGTTCGTTCCCAACAAGATGAGATTTCGTAAAACTCTGTTTCAGGGTGTCTACGTATCCAAGCCATGCTGAAACGCTCACAACATGACTGCGAATTGAGGCAGCAACTTCGCACTCAACAGTGCTAAAGGCTTGTTCTCACATTGCATGAATGACAGCTTATAGCACTCACCGGATACTCAAATCCACCGAGGAACAACAGCATCAGGAACTGCGGGTAGGTCTCAAGGCTGCACGAGACGGGAAAATGGCACTAGATAAGTTAGGTATGCGATTTATAAACACGATGTTGGGGGACTGAACAGAAGTCCTGCTCTTTCTGTGCTGCTCCAAGACACGGTTTTGGACACTTCTTTTTCTAACTTACATTAACAATCTTCCAGCTAATATCTCTTCTAGCATATGTCTGTTCACGAGGAATTGTGTCGTTTATCATTCAATCTCTAATGACAATGACTTCCCACCATTGCAAAAAATTAACAAAATAGCTGCTAATGTCAATGAACGCTATTAGATTATTATTAGTTTCGTTTACTCGCAAAAGGTATTTACGTCCACGAAGTATGTCACCTACAGCACTTGAATACCTTCTGCCAACACATGTAAGTACCTTGGCATGACCCTTTCCATGTCCTTTCTTCGTCCTCTCATATAACAGCTATCTCTAGCAAAGCCAACTGCACGCTGGCTACCTTCGATAGAACTTGCGCTTTGCTCCCCTCTCTGTGAGATTACTAGCTTATCTAACAAATGTCCAGCACTAGTGGACACACAGCTGGACATTTGTTAGACAAGCATTTGTTAGGACACACAGCTTGCACCTTTACCACATTTTTTATCATTTCTTTTTTACAGCCTCATTAACTTTGCCAGCTCACCATCTGTCCTGCTGCATAAATAATGCAAATGCTGTCTACCTTGTGCCTGCACAGATTGCTGCTCACCATGGCACTTTTTTTTCTAGAACTGCATAAGACTGAGATGCTCTTCCAAAAACACTGTGCATCCCTTCAATCCGCATGGTTTCAATGTTGCCATCAAATCAGCACTATATAATCACCCATCCCGCAAGCAAAACTATTACCTTGGCCACTTGACGAATAGATAACCCATCAGATAAATTAAGGTGTGGGGATGCGAGACTCTCACGCGTCCCCTGATGTTGTTTTCCCCGCATAACTCGCGTCTCCTGTAATCCGGCTTCTCCGCGTGGCTAAGCGCCGGCAGCGGTTGTGGTGGTTGTGGTGGTTGCGGCGCATTGCGAGAGATGGCACGAGTGTCGGGATGCTAACGCCACGAACGGCGGGGTGACTTGGGAGAAAAAGGTGGAAGGCGCTTCCTCTTCAGGTTGGGATCGGCGAGCGATGCGGATGTCCCGCGCATGTGCCGATCCACGCTTCGCGAGACCGTCTCGCATGGGTGGGAGCAGGGCACCAGTATGGTCGAACACGGATCGTTCGAACGCGCCACCGTTCACATGACCGTACACGTGAACGACTAGGCGATGGTGTCATAGCAGGGGGCAAACATATTCGCTCGCTATCCGGTCGCTGTGAGCTGGACTTCCTTGATTTGTCGCATCCCCATGTGACTGTTCTATGCATAGTAATTCGGCTAGTCTGTATCAGTGTATGAAAGGTGCAATAAATGCCCTTTTGTTTGTTTGCACTACTGTATTGTCGTTCCTTTGTCCCAAGAGCACATTTGAGACCCCACAAAGGTGACATCATACTAAAGATAAAATGGCTATGATGGCACTGAAAACTGGAGAGTACAGAAACCAACACCACTTATCTAAGTGAGTAGTAGACCCGAGCGGAAAAACAGGTTTTGCAAATTTCTGGCAACTTTCAAAAGCCTGGCGTAGGTGCTATTCTGGACATTAAAATCCCCTCATATTGTTAAATTGTGCAGTGTTGGTGTTTTGAGCCAATGAGGGAAAGCGTAGCCACCGTGTGAGCCAATGAAAGATGACAAGTGAAGATGGCAAATTTGACAATGTCATGGAATTTGAGCATCCAAAATAGCACCCCTGGACTAATGCTTCACAAAAAATTCACCCTGGTAGAATTTGTCTACTATGATTATGTGTTTTTTTTTTTTTGCTTGCTTTCTTTTTGCTTGCCCAGAATGAAAATTTAACTGCAGTGCTGCAGCACCTGTGCAACGTCACGCTCTGCAGCTCATCTAACCGAACACAATGCTCTGATAGAGAAAATAGGTGACTGTGCACTTACAAGTTCTGGTGGGATCTCTGGACGCAGTTGAAGACGATGTTGGTGTCCGAGTACATGGTTGGGTACTGTGGAACAAGAAGAAAAAGGGCAGGCAGGATTAAATGCGACCGCCTCTCAGAAAAGCTGTTGAAATTCTGAGGTTTTAAGTGCCAAAACCACCACGATCTGATAACAAAGCAGGTTGTAGTGAGGGACTCCAGATTAATTTTGACCGCCTGGAGTTCTTTAACATGCACCCAATGCACGGCAGACTGACATTTTTGCATTTCACCCCCATCGAAATGTGGCCACCAAGATTCGATTCCGCACCCTTGGGCTATTTTAATAGCACAGCACCATAGCCACTATTGAATATTTACCCTTCTTCGAAGAGCTAGAGAAAAAGAAGAAGCCAACTGCAAGGAACGCGGGAGCACGCACGGAGAAGACGACAAAGTAGAAAGAGACAGCGTCCGCCATGGACAGCATTCGATTCAATTACTGTACATAATGTAAATACAGTTCTGTTTCATCATAGGCCGTGATCATTTATTCTACAGCCACTACGCCACCAGAGTGGTTAGAATAGCTGTTCAGGCTCATAACGCAACTCGAAGGGAAATTAATTGAACACTTTATTGCAATACCACTTATACCAGCCAGTGTGCTCCAAGTGCCAATATGAATTAAGGATTCGTTGCAAGTCAAATCAGCCATGAATGCACCATGGTTGTAAAGAAACTGCAAGAAAGCGTAACCTGTTTATGCCCTTAAGTAGTGAAAGTTCATATGTGCATCACTATCGTGAGCATTTCTTCATCATTTCCCTAGGGAATGACAAGAATATGCGATTTATTCCATGAAGTCCTAACCATAATGGAATAATATGTCCCGTACCGATGAAGCAACACGAAAAAAGATAGGCAAAACATAGCGCTTCATAGTGCCCAGGGACTCCGGAACCATGGGTCGCCCCGCCCAACATATTTCCAGAGGGGGCAGGGCCTCCCCACTTTCCGACCGTTCACGCTGAAATCAAATTTTTGACAAGAGCTGCTGTTAAATTTTTGAACTGGTGGTTGCGTGGTCCAATGCTTTCCAGAAGTCCGATGATCAACTGGACGTACAACATACGGTGGTACGATGGCTGGTTAAGAAGCCACAAATTAAGGCACGCCACTCAACATACCAGTAACCAAATCTCCATTAAATCACAACTATGCAAACAGATGCACAAAAAATTGGTGGTATACTGACTTACACACGGAGAGGGAACAACAACACATCAATGGATAAGAAACATTTCCCTCATGCCACCGCACTTCCCTACAAGATAATACACAAGCCAGGCAATAACCGGACACTGTATTTTTCCAAACTTCCTCTTACGATCCAACAAAACTGACCACAACAAGAAAGTAAAGAGTACTCCTGACACGCAAATTTCCAAACACCACAGAATACAAACCTGAAATAATCAAACACCAAGGTACATACCAATCCCTTGAAAAACTCGTAAAAAAATCAACCAGATCATTGACCAAGCCTACCCACCCCAATCTTGGCTCCACAGCAGCCAACATTTGGTAACGCTACTGAACGGAAACCCATCAGTCAGGTACAATAGCGTATCCTCAGCTCAAAGCTCTCGCAGTGGCACCAGCAAGAGAGCCATAAAAGAAGTTTGAAACTTTATTGAGTATCAACCTTTCTATAGCCCTGTTTGGCCCATGCGAGGAATTAGCGAGGATGCTTCAACGCCCAGTTTACCACGCTGCAGGAGCAAAAGAAGCAGCAGAAGCTCTTTGAGACCGCTTGTCAAGGCTACAGTACGGCGCCTCATTTGATGTCCTATGGCAGCGGATGAACTCAGGAGCAACAAAGTTAGGTCTAAAGGATCCTCGTGTGCCGGGAGTTTCGCAGCCGCCCAGAAGGCTTCAATTCACATTAGTATTTGCTAATGCTTCAGTATTAAGTACGACAACTCAGGCTAAATGTTTTCAGCGAACACTGAATGTCAGCAAGTGTCACTTGTTGGTTTGGAGCAGGAACACAGACGAGGAAGAAGTTTGGAATGTGACTCGCTTTTTTGTGAAAGCACATTCAGAAAAGACAGATCGATCCAAGGTCTGCGGTTGCAGTGATATCACACATGCTATGTAAAGCAAATGGAATGTACTGTCGACCAAAAGGTTTGTGGACCAAGGGATCTGACAAAAAGCTGAATGTCTCCGCAGCCTCAAAACGCAGCCTGGTATTCCCATTTCCAGCCTCTACTGGTATATGCGAACAACATTGTGATGCACGCTTTCACTGGCTACTTTTAAAGGCTGTTTGGATATTGAGCATTTTCTGAGATCCCATGGTCCGTAATCTTTTTTGGTCGATAGTACATCTATGGCTCACATCAGAGCTCTGTAAAAATTCCATAGGTGGCTTTTTGTGAAGCCCACTTCCAGTTTTTTGCCTGCTGTTTCCCCCCTATTGCTGAAAAAAATTGTGTACAGTGGAATCTCGATGATACGAATCTCACGGAGTAACAAAAATATTCGTATTAGCCGAAATTCTTATCATCGAAACACAATTAAAACTTGCTAAATTAAAGAGTCGGAGGTGAACTCACTCAGGCACACGTACGTAAAAAGCATTTACAGTATAGACTACTTATAACGTAACCGTTTATAGTGCAGAACTGGCTACAACGCAGCCTTTACCGACTGTCGTTTACCCTCCCATAGAACTCCATGTATACGCATACCGCTTACAGTGCAGCCGCGTGAGACGAAATTGCTGCTTCCGCAGGAAAATCTCGCCGACAAGGGCGGTAGTAAGCACGCTTCTCAACGCGGTACGCCCAGCGATGGGAGAGGAGATCAGCGAGGGCGATGCGACGTAGAGCATGAGACGTGGAGCATGAGTCCACGGGCGATAAAATCGTCTCCGCGCGCCGTATGTGCGAGTGACAGCGCGCGAAGGACGCGTGCCTTCACGGAGAGCGAATGCACAGCGGAGAGCAAACGCCACTTCCGTCGCGCGAGTGGCCGTGGGGGTAAGGGAGAGGGGGGGGGACGACGCTGTGCTGTGGCACCAAATGCGTATCTTGAAACTGGGCGGAAGGGTAACTGGCGATGCAATCTCCCACGCGAAAGGAGCAAAGCGGGAAGGGAGGGAGGCAGGGAGGGAGAGGGCGGCTTCTACTCTGCCAACAAATGCGTTCGCGCCTGTGCCGGCTGTCGATGTTGTCGCGCGCACCGTATCTTGAAAGCGATCTCCACACGGCTCTGACCTTTGTATGCGCTGTGCTTACGCCGCTCAGTTTTCGTTGAAGCGATAGACCGCAAGAACCTGTGCTCGCTGCGGCGGCCGCGCTTCCGGGAAAAGCACAAAAGCAACAAAAGCGCCACCGCTTCAAACTCTTCGCGCCCAGTCGCGGCCTCCGCACTGTCCGGTGCCGCGTCCGCGCCTCCGCACTAAAAGAGAAAGGAAGAAAGCGCGTGAACGCGCTCTGTTCTCTTTCGCGACCGTCGGTGGGGCGGCGTTTATTCGTATCAACCGAAGCGGGTCGAAAATCGATTCGTAACAACCGTTCTCTAGCACGTTGCAAAGCAATGGGGCTCGGCCGGGGAACAAAGAAAAATTTGTATCATCCGGAAATTCGTATTAGCTGTGATCGTATCATCGAGATTCCAGTTACTTGCTCGGTTGAGTATGTCATATGTAGTGGCTGTACTCCTTTCATTGTTTTTCACAATGTGTTGGATCACCCATAATTTTCAAGTGCCTGGATGGGTGCTTTTCAAGCCTGCTAGACATGACATGAAATAGTTGATGTTCTCATGTGTAATGTTCCAGTAGTGAGCTCCTGGAGTCCATGTTTTATAAACTTGACAAAACTCACTAATGAATTGAAAATTTTTAATCTATTCTGCAGCATTTTTATGATCCTGAATATACAATAAATGCGGTGAAAGTAAGTTTTGAGTAAACAGAATTGATTGGTGTCTGAAAGGAATATAGCAGCAACCAAGTGTATTCTACTTTGCTGTTGGAGTACATTTTGGCAGCAGCGTAATGATGAAGACAGACAGACAGACATGAACTTTATTTGGTCCTGAGGAACTATGTGGGGACCCCCTGTGGGAAGTCCGTAGTAGTCGCTGGCCGCGTCCATGTAGGGGCAGGAAGACCGTGGTCCTCCGCCCTTTTGCAGGCCCTCTGGACAGCCTGGAGTTGGACTGAGAGTACGCTGCTTTTAAGGGCATTGTCCCAGTCCGCTTCTTTGTTTAACGGTGCGTTACGTAATGCAGGGCATTGCCAGAGCATGTGAGCCAATGTACAGAAATGCACACCACAATCTGGACAGTGTAATGATGAAGACATTGTCTTTTTAAATGTTAGCCTACCTGTTTGCCTCATATGCTACTCCAGCACTGGCAATCATCGTCTGACAAAAGTGCAGCTCAAGAAAAAGAGAAAAAATGGCGGGGCCCACCTTGATGTCAAACCGCCTTCGCGCACTTCCGACACGGAAAGCGAGCCACATGTTGACAATGGCAGAGCCCACCCCTACGAGCACCACGTAGCCGTACTCCTTCGGCACCACCAGGCTGTATGCAGCCATGACTTAAGCAATGCAACCTGCGAGTCATGAACACACAATTAGCCCATCTTGGAGGAACAGAAACGTGAATCAGCAAAGTTGCTGAGAGAGATATTGCTTTGATGTCATCCTGCAAACGAGGCCCAAAATTATACACACTCACAACAAGCATGTTTGTCTTATGGTGTGTGTGCATCCACACATAACTTTATGCCCAATCTACTACAGCAGTACTGCTACGCTCAAAGGCTTGAACCAGCTTAAACACAATGGACACACAAAGAGACGTAGATGACACTGCTGCGTTGAATTACAGGATGTTAGCTTGGTCTAGTGATAAAGCGATTAAATAATAGAATGCAACTATAGTATGTACTTTGAACTCTCTAAATCAGTGCCATCAAGAATGCACACCAGTGCTTGGAGAATGCAGTGGGAACATGGTCAAGTGTGGTGCATCAACGACACGACGAGGTCGAGAGCTCCCACTATACTTTGTGTCGCTAAATATGTGCAGTGCTGTGAAGGCTGTGGCTCATGTCAGCCAATCAGGACCGAGAAACAGCTGCATGCCTGAGCGAGAGGAGGGTTTGCCGATTCTGAGCCGCTAATCATTCAGTGACCCTTCTATTCCGTGCCACCCACATAAAAAGATTAGTCAGACAATATGGAGGTCCCTCTTCCGGTTGGTTGACATATCCTGTAGCTTTCGCTGCACCGCGTACATCTAGCGGGGTGAAATGTAAGTGGCTAACGCCACTAAGAGAAAATAGAAGCACAGTTTTGTTAGCGATACTAAAGTATTAGAATATTGCACGAAGCAAAAGGCTCGTAGATTTATGGATAGTACATTATAGTGAACATTTGCTTATTAACTAAACATGCATAGTATTATCACTTGCCCAAAGACATTATTAAAGTTTATCTGATGACTGTGACCACTCAAAATGCCAGCATGATAAAGAGCACGGGCAGCAGGGAACATGGATTCTTGTCCCAAAGTGAACATTCTGGGCTGCCGCTCCCTTCACATTTCACTGTGCTGCAGAGCCTCAGAAACTCACCAGATCATGTAACCTAGATTGGGTGCACAGAAGCACAGTGCGCATCAAGCCACTAGCATTATCAATGTGCCCTCGCACCCGCACATATCGTGTGACGATGACCTCCCAAAACTTGGCGCAAGAACTGCGGACTGAGTTGGGAGAACTCACGGCAGTGGCAACAGTGTGAATGTACCTTGAGTCTCTGCATAATTACTATTGAACTAAAAGGAAACGTGAAGCAAACATAGCATTAATACTAGTCTACACTGTAGTGACCTATTCGCAGCTCTCCAGCCCTTCATGGAATCGCGCGCTGGTGGCCGAAGGTGAATGTGCAATATGTGCAATGAAATCCGCAAGGAGCGCCCATTACTCCCGCCCATTACTCCACGTTACTGAGCACTAACGTGTGCATAAGTTGCTCATAATGCAACACTGAAAATGCACGGTTCAATGTAGGAACCAATGCTAACTTCATGTCATTATGTTCCTTTTAGAAAGTAAACTGACATTTTAAAGCATCCAACCAATTGACAAGGTTTGACATAAGGGACAATGAAAGATACCGCGTTTCGCATTTTGCCCACAATGGAACGCAGCAGCCACGGCCGGGAATCTCACCCGCCGTCTCATGCTCAGCAACACACATAAATGGCACCGTTACATTTTCAACCGCGAAAGCCACCTCAAGTTTCCTTTGAAGAGAAACAGTGACAGAATCCAGTGGCACAGAATTCATCTAAAACTCGGTTCGATATTGTTTTGTGGAGGAATTGGTCTTACAAATGGAGGAAATATGAGAACTGCTTTCAGTTAAATTTTCCCCACAAACATCGACGCGGATGACGTCGGCGTGACGTCACATATTTCACTGCATTTCCCCATGTTTGAGTCGTTCTTCAGAAGTTAGGGGAGACTCGTGATTCGCGTGTCCCTTAATGTTTTCCGCGCATGGCTCTCACGTCTCCCGGAATACGGCTTCCCCGCATAGCACGTGTGGCGCAAGTACTAGTAGTTGCGCTTGCGCAGTGGCACGTGAGATGGCACGAGTGTTCCGCTGCTAACGCCACCTGGCGGGGATACTCAAACGCAAGAGGCGGGGCACGCACGCGCCGCCGATCTCGGAGGCCAGATAATCGCGCAATATCTCGCCGCGGTGAATCGGACTTCCTCGATTCGTCAGCGCCCATTGGTATGTTCCGCCAACCAAGGCCGCCAAGCTAACCTCTCGCGCCGCCAACAACTCCCTGTTCCTGCCGCCTTCCCACGCTCCCGCTCATGTCCCCTCGTCACAAACCATGCCTAGAGACGTCAAACGACAGCGCTCATTTTCTTTTATGTCTATTTCTTTACAGCCAGCTGCCCACGACAACGACCGCACGTACGTGACGTCACACTACTAACCTGTCAAAACTACCGTATAGACTCGTGTAAGGACCGCGCTTCTTTTTTCACAATTTTTGACGAGGTGCGGCCCTCCATGACTAGTGCACACCCCGAATCTTGTGCACACCCTGGCTCTAGCCATCTATATTGGCGGCACGGGGAAGTACGCAGAGCGCGGCATCGGAGCACCGAACTCGATTGCTTCTTTGTTGGAAATTTTTTTCTCAAATTTTGGCCTGCCAAGTTGGGCGTGCGGCCGTTACACGCGTGCGGCCCTTACACGAGTAAGGGCCGCACGCGAGTGCACGGTAACCCGCCGAGGATGACAAGGCCGCCTTTGAAGAAAATAGGTCCTCCTATCGAAACGCAGGCCAGCCTTTCAGGTACCTAGTTGTAACTCGGCTCGCTAACTTATTGTACAGAGGACGCAATAAAGGCCCTTTTGTTTCCACTACTGTGTTGTCGTTCCTTAGTCCCAAAGGCACGCTTGAGATCACAGCAGAAAAAAGCGCCCAATTAACGTTGTAAAGTTGAGACTTCGCTTAGTTTTAGAGAATGAAAGCTGCATTCGTAAACATTCGCATTCGTAAACAATAAGCTCAGATCAAACGCACTCAAAATCCACGAGGCTAAGAGGAGCTGGTGTGGGGAATTTCGAGCTGGTCAATCACCACTTCTTTTGTATTTCGTTTTAGCGTCTTTATTTATTTATTTATTTTTTTGGCTCATAAAAGCTCGCCGTCGTGGTAAAATTTCGCTACCCAGTATTATAGAGGTATTCACACGCCAATAAATTTTGCCAGTGCTAGACCCTCTCGTAAAGAGAATATTACAGCGACCAATCTATTGCCCAATTAATACCTCGTTTGAAGCCATGCATGTCATCACTATCCCTGCCATCAGGCATGACCTGCAAGCCTCGTAGTGTATAGTGCGGCGAACGCTCAGAATTTTTCAAACTTACGGTCCACCATTAGCAATTACGTTCCTAAAATTGCGTTCCTTTGGTGTACGTATGTACTGCCTTCGTTTCGCTCGCTAAATGTCAAATGGAATTAAGAAACTCAAGATGAGCGCCAGGGGCTGAACTGGATAACTTACAACAGGTAAAACTTTTGTCAATCACTTCTTTTAGTTTTTTTCAAATAAATTCGGTTTTAAGTTTGTTATATTACACTAAGTTGCCACGAGTCCCTCGCACTGTAAAAGCACGATCCCCACGTGAAAAGGCTACCGACTGGAACAGCCGAAGACCCACGTCATCATCGTTTTTTCAATCAATAAGTGGCCTACGGGCTAGGAAGCCCTTATGTCCGGCGCCGCCAGCGCCTGAGAGATGCCGGAAGCTCTGCTTCGTTTTCCGTCGATCGTACTGTCATGGAACTTCGGCCGGGTTGCCTAGCTTCTTAACAGCGAAGCTTTTCTTGCTAACCGGAAAAAGTGCCGCCTGCCGCAAAACCTCGCCGAGCTATGATGTCACTGCGTTGCCTAGCAACCACCTCGCGGAGCGGTGTGTGCTTCGCCTCTCGCCGTGCCGTGCACATTGTAGAGGGCGCGAGTGCTAAGCCGATTATGAGGCGCCCTCTATAGGATGTAGCATATAAAGGCGGTGCTGTGAATAAACGGGGGCACTTCTGCTGGGGACTCGGAGCGTGTGTCTTTACTCCGCGGCCCTCGGGCTTCAGCCTGCCTCCTCGGCCGCCTCGGCTCGAACCCTCCCACCACATGGCGTCAGAAGTGGGATGCGTGGTTCCCGCGACTTGCCATGGCTAACAAAGACGCTCCAGTTCCTGCTCTCGCTGCCGCCAGTCTCCGGAGTCCCGCTCCGTTCCCCTTCGACGATGTCGGCGAGTGGCTGCCCTGGTTACGGCAATTTGAGGACTATGCCTTCGCCACCGGCATGCACGCAGCCCCGGACGAGACGAGGGTTAGGACTCTCCTCTACTGTATGGGCCCCCGTGCACGCATTGTCCTCAGTTCTCTCATGTCCGATGAAGAAGCGTACAAGTCCTACGCGGAAGTCACCCGGCGGCTCACAAGCTACTTCGTGCACCCCGTAAACGAGGTGTACGAGAGCTCTCGGTTCCACAAGCGGACGCAAGAGCCAGGCGAAACCGTCGACAGTTTCTTCACGGCCCTTCGGAACATGGTACGCAAGTGTAACTACCCGTCACCTGCCGTTGAAGAGCGTCTTGTTCGCGACCGTTTCGTCGTGGGTTTGGCGGATTCTCGCCTTTCAGACAAGCTGTGCCGCACTCCGAGCCTTTCCCTGGACGACGCACTCGTGCAAGCTCGTCAGCACGAAGACGCCGAACGCGAAAGACAACGCCTGTCCCTCACCGCTGGGCAACCGCTTACGGCAGCTCACGTGGACGCGGCGACTTCGCGTAAACCCGCGCAGCGTGCACGCGGACGACGCAATAGACGGGACTCTGGCAACTTTGCTGACTTTGCGTCACGTGACCGACCCGACGGTTCGCACTCGAGCAACAGAGCTGGCGAGGCTTTGAAATGCGGCCTAGGCCTAAGTAGGCAATGCGGATTTTGCGGTCACGAGTTTCACCGACGGTCTGACTGTCCAGCGGCCAAAGCGGTCTGTAACCACTGCAAGAAGCGAGGCCACTTCGCGGCGGTATGTCGCTCAGGGAAGCGCCTCGGATCCGTCGAGCTCCACTCTGTCGCGGCGGTGGCCCGCAACGGGCGGTACGTTGAGGTGCGTGTCAACGGGAACCCTCTCGTCTTCAAAGTGGACTCTGGAGCCGACGTCTCGGTGGTTCCGCGCACGTTTCCCGGCTGCCCAGCCGTCCTCGATAAGCCGCGAGGCGAAGAACTTTTCGGACCCGGGAAACAAGCCCTGAAGCTTCTCGGCACCTTCGACGCGGCGCTGTCTTGGAGAGGCAGGCAAGTCAACGAGCGCCTCTACGTCGTTGCGGGACAAGAGCAGCCACTTCTCGGCTATCCCGCTATCGTTGCCCTTGGGGTCGTCAAGTTTGTCGGCGCCGTCGCACCAGCTCTGCCGGACGCACCACCTCGTGAAGTCCCTCCAGCCCTTTTCACCGGCCTGGGCACGTTTCCGGAAGAGTACACGATACGTATCAAGCCTGACGCGGTACCGTATGCCCTCAGCACAGCCCGGCGTATCCCGATACCGCTACGAGACGTAGTCAAAAAGGAGCTCGACAAGATGGAGCAGGAGGGCGTGATCCGGTGCGTCGACGAACCGACGGACTGGTGCGCGGGACTTGTCGTCGTCCCGAAGCCAGCGGGGGGTTACCGCCTGTGCGTTGATTTGACCAAACTCAACCAAGTCGTTCTGCGTGAACGCCACGTACTCCCGACCGTCGACCAAACCCTCGGACTTCTCGGTGACGCACGCGTTTTCTCGAAGTTGGACGCAACTTCAGGCTTCCACCAAGTACGCCTGGCGCGCGACTCCCAGAAGTACACGACTTTCATCACTCCGTTTGGCAGGTATTGCTACTGCCGCCTCCCATTCGGCATAACATCGGCCCCGGAATACTTCCAGCGTCAGATGTCTCGCCTGCTGGAAGGGTTGGCTGGTGTTGTTAACCTTATGGACGACATCCTTGTGTTTGGCCGCACCACAGAAGAACACGACCAACGCCTCCAGGCAGTGCTTGGTCGCCTCCAACAAGCGGGGGTCACCCTCAACGCTGCCAAGTGCACTTTCGGCGTGTCCAGCGTGCGGTTCCTTGGCGTTGTCGTCGGTGCCAATGGCATCACTCCGGATCCAGAGAAAGTGGCCGCCATTCAGCGCATGCCAGCTCCTCAGGACGTTCATGGTGTCCAACGTTTTCTCGGTATGCTCAACCATGTCGGTCGCTTCCTCCCGGGCCTCTCTCAAACGACTGCGCCAATCAGAAGTCTCCTGAACAAGCTTGCAGCCTGGACATGGGGACCAGCGCAGGCTTCAGCATTTGAAAAGCTCAAGAGCATGCTGTCGTCGGACATCTGCCTCGCAAGGTACAACCCTGCACTGTTGACGACAGTCTCCGCAGATGCCAGTTCCTTCGGGTTGGGTGCTGTCCTCCTTCAAGACCAGCCATCAGGGGAGCGCCGACCAGTTGCATACGCCTCTCGAGCGCTGACTGAAACGGAACGGAGGTACAGCCAGATCGAAAAGGAGGCACTGGCTGCCACCTGGGCCATCAACCGATTCGACGAGTTTCTTCGGGGTCTTCGTTTCACCCTCGAGACCGACCATAAGCCGTTAGTACAGCTCCTAGGAACCGCGGATCTCGATCTCATGCCACCACGAATCCAGCGCTTCCGCATCCGCCTTCTCCAGTACCAGTTTGATGTCAAGTACGTTCCTGGGAAACAGCTGGCCACCGCAGATGCACTCTCAAGGGACCCAGTCGTCCAGCTGCCAGCGACTCCAGCTGTTGACAAGGTGGAGCTGTACGTTCAAGAAGCACTCCGTGCTATCCCTCCTACATTTGCAGTCCTCCTCGACGACTTCCGAGCTCACCAGGCTGCAGATGGGGAGTGCGCGCAGCTCAAGTTGTACTGTGAGCAAGGGTGGCCTAGGAAAGAGAATCTGCCTCTCAGCATGGCTCAGTTCTGGGCTCATCGGGCCGAGTTCAGTATTGGTGACGGCCTTCTCCTCTGCGGTGGACGCCTGCTGGTGCCCGCTTCTCTGCGGAAGCACGTCCTCTCCCTCATCCATGACGGACACCTCGGAGTGAACCGTTGCCGCGCCATCGCCAGGGGAGCTGTCTGGTGGCCGACCATGGGGAGTCAGATCAAGACAATGGTGGAGAACTGTCCCAACTGTGCTACCACGCGGGTCCAGCGAGCAGAGCCACTGCTGCCTACCGTGACGCCTAGCCGTCCCTGGGAGCGAGTCGGGGTGGACATATTTCATCACGAAGAAGCCGACTACCTTCTCCTCGTAGATTACTACTCGAGGTACCCTGAAGTGCTGTCCCTTCGCTCGACGACGTCTACAGCGGTGATCTCCATCATCAAAAGTGTCTTCGCAAGGCATGGGATCCCAGAGACCCTCGTCAGCGATAATGGGCCTCAATTTTCGTCGGCAGAATTCCGCGTCTTCGCCCAGAGCTACGGATTCTCCCACGTCACCAGCAGTCCCAGGTACCCGCAATCTAATGGGGAAGTCGAGCGTATGGTGCGGACGGTTAAGGAACTCTTCAAGAAGTCTCCGGACTGGCCTTTGGCCCTCTTGGCATACCGCAACGCACCTGGCGTGACCGGGTACAGCCCTGCTCAGCTGCTCATGGGGCGCAGCCTCAGGACTCGCCTTCCGGTCCCCATGGCCGCGTTGCTTCCAGAACCACCTAACGCTGCCGACTTCCACCGGCGTGACACTACCCAACGACGTCGCCAGCGTCAAGATTTTGACCGTCGACATGCTGCACAAGATTTGCGGCCCCTGGAGGAGGGAGAGAGAGTGTGGATTCGCGACACAGATTGTGCTGGCACTGTTCTTAGCCCAGCGCAGCGTCCACGCTCCTACGTGGTCCAGACGGATGCAGGTGCTCTCGTCCGCAACCGGAGACATCTGGTTCCGCAGCAGTCTCCGTCATCAGGTGGTCTAGACCTCGGCAGCTCCAGTCCACGGACACGAGGATCTGAAAGCCTGCCACAGACTCCAACTCGCCCAGAGCCTGTGTGCAGCAGTCCAACTCCCAGGGCACTTACTCCTCTACCAGTTGCATCGCCACCGGTTGCCCCGGCTACTCCCTCAAGACCGCCTGGGTCAGTTGTACGCACTCGGTCTGGACGTTGTGTTAGGCCGCCGGTGCGGCTGAACTTGTAGAACGTGCCATGAGACATTTGTCATACGTTGTATACCTGAGAGCAAGGGGTTGCTTTCTGTTACTTTCCCAAAAGGGGGGATGTAGAGGGCGCGAGTGCTAAGCCGATTATGAGGCGCCCTCTATAGGATGTAGCATATAAAGGCGGTGCTGTGAATAAACGGGGGCACTTCTGCTGGGGACTCGGAGCGTGTGTCTTTACTCCGCGGCCCTCGGGCTTCAGCCTGCCTCCTCGGCCGCCTCGGCTCGAACCCTCCCACCACACACATGTTGCCTTGACATGGGACGTTAAGGAGAAGGAACGAGAGCATGCGCGCGGCGCGCGCAATGCTCGGAAGAGGGAAAGAGAAAATGAGAGCGAGATAGCGAGGGAAATAAATTGTAGCAGCACTAATGAGGCAACGCGCAGATCTCCTGCCGACGCCGCCCGCGTTTCCCGTTTCCCGCGTTCGCACCGGGGAAACGCGGGTGGCATCGGCAGCAGCTCGGCAGGTTTCGACTAAAGTCCCTAGATATTTTATGCATATAAGAGCAGGAAATCTAGGGACTTTAGTTTCGACCAGCCACGCCCCGGCAAGTGTGGAGGCGCAGCTTGGCCGTGACGTAACCGGGGAGATAAAGCCGGAGCCGCCGCGACGGCGGCGCAACTCTCGTTGACTCTGTGGCGAGTGCAAGTAGCCTTGACATGGGACGACCAGAGAAGATCCGGACACACGAAGAAGCCGCTCATCTTGAAGCGCGTCGCGCGGCCAAGCGAGAATCTGCGCGTCAGCGGCGAGCCGATTTGGAATACCGTGCCTAGCAGCGCTTAGCATTTCCTAGCAAAACTTAGCCAAACCTAGTAAAACCTGGAAGAAGCTAGGTCGATCACCAGTTCCGCTGTTTACTCCATCCTTGCATCACTAGCCTTGTGTCACTAGAGAGAGAAAAAGAAAATCACCAGGAAGGTCATATACACACACAACAAGCTTCGCTTACCCCCATTTTCTCGACAGGGGAAGGGCTGGTGATTTTTTCAATTTCATATTTTATGCTTTGCTTTCTCGCTGACAACGTGCGCACACGGCTGTATCGCATCGTTTGTTTCAGTCAGATCATTATCTGTGGCCGTCAACGTAGCGCGAAATGCGGCGCCATTACCTGCATAACTTTATGCTTCAAGTATCGTCCTCACTTAATTTACGTTATTATCACTCATACAATATCGATGGTGGATAGGTCTCTGTAGCTGCTTTCTTATGGCGTTTTTCACTGGTCGATCTGGGGCAAGGTTTCTTGCTCCAAGGCAGCGAATCCAAATTTCACTGGTCGAGCTGGAGCGGGTTCGCGCTTTCCACTGGTCGTTTCGAATCAACTCGCTCTGCGCCGGATCGCTCTCACTTGCTCCGCTGCCGAGGCGCGGATTCGGGCGGAAATAGGACGAGAAGCATACGTCACTTCCGTTCGCTGGGGGACCGCGATTTTGGTGACCATAGAAACACACAGAGCGGAAGTCGATTTTTGTGGCGTGTGCGCACAGACTTCCGGTACGATCCGGCACGGAGCATTTTCGCTATCCGCTGGCAAATGAGGATTGGTGAAATGCGAGCACCGCTCCAGGATTTCGGGGGCTGCTCCAGATCGACCAATGAAAAACACCATTAGGCTTCTGACTTCATCGTCAGTACAATGCCAGGCCTTTGGGATCAGCGCGCAGCTTTATGAACTTGCAAAAAAAGGTATCGTGTCGCGTAGTCGTGTCTCATTCACATGCGCCCCAGTGCACAATAACACACACAACAAAACTTGGTGTAATTTTGTTTTAATGCGATAGCACTAGGTGCCCTATTAGGCGAAAATCCGTCGGCGTAGTCAGCGTGACCGAAAGATGGCACCAAAAATGGCCGATGGCGCAAAGAGTCACAATATGCTCGGATTGACGTCAAATTTCTCGGGGAGGTTCCTGTAAACAAAGTCAATTAATGGCTTTGAAAAGAAAATTTGTTAAATTTCGGTTTGGGTGGGAATCAAGCCTGGGCTCCCGGGAACGCTTCTCCGACGCCACGGCGGCTACACGGTGCCTAGTGCGTGCGTAACTGCACATGTGACGGCGCAGTCAATTGGAAGGAGGTGGCGCCACGTCACTAGTGTATGAAATGAGTGTATAAAATAAAAAGCATTAATGTCCAATTGGACGGCGGTAAGCGGTTCATCCAAGCGAGCGCGTTGAGACGCTTGGGCGTTTTGATTTAGCCAGGAGCAGTTAGAACGCAGGCGAAAGCTTGCGCGGACAAGGAATGCGCGATGGATGGTAATAACTTTATTGAGTTGTCCTGCAGTTTTGACGACCCGGGCTCAGGTCTCCCACGACGGGACGTCGAGATAAAGAATGCGCGAGAAAAAAATATTTCACCGAAGGGATTATAATGATTTCGCATTCCCTCACGTAAGCAGTCATTAAGTGTCTCTGCTGAATTTTTTTTTAGCGTAGGAGGTGCCTAAAGACAACAAATGAAATTCAGAGCCCTTCCACTACTGTCAAGATGGAAGCCAGTGAAGCTGTGACTATGGTGGGTCTGCTATAGTGAATATTGCTATAGTGAATTTATATATTATCATTATTGACTATATTGAGCGTCTTGTGCATGTTCGTCCAAGAGCAAGGACACACCAGCGTCTTGTTTTCGCCCGGCACGATAGCCAAGTAGTGAGTTCGCTGCGCCAAGTCCGCCCCATCGTCATAGACTAGCGTATGAGCCACAGCGTTCGTAGCAGCTGCACACTGCACGACATCATCAGGATTCTGGAAGATGTGGTTAAACAAGCGTCCGTCCCATAGCAAGTACAAAGGGCAACTGCTGATAACGGCGCGATCTCTACGTCACGAGACAAAGGGGCACAACGATTGGTGGGACCTGCCGCCGCCGAGTATCGCGACACTTGTGAAAGAGGCATCGGCGGTGGCGAGGGTTCTAACAATGGGCCATCTATCATCCGTTTCGACACATGTGCTAAGGCACAGCTGGCGGGAAACCGCCATGCACATGGAGCCAAATTACCACGCACATGGAGCCGAAAATTGTTGATCCACTTCCGGTCTATCTATCTACTTCCGTTGCCGGACGCGATCTCCTGGAACCTAGCCTATAGCAGCTTTGCTGTAAAAAAAGGGGCAAGCTACCAAGTGAAGTGGGGAGTGGTCGTACTTCTGTATTGTACTGTAAAACTTATGCAATTTTAACTCCTGCTCGTATTATGTAATAGTCATGGCCGCCTTTATTTGCGCTGGTGACGATAAATGCCAAATATACTATTTATTTTTGCACTACTGCAAACGTTATAACCAACTGTAACACGGCTGCGCATTGAACACTGGCCATCTTTGACAACAAAAAGTTATTACTGATAACACAATTCAAGGCGATCTTTAACCCATTCAGGATACCGAAGAAATGTGACCAAGTTTGCTTCTGCACAGACCAAAGAACTTGCGCTGCGTCCGAAAGAAATCCCGGCCTTGGCTGGACACATTGCGTGATGAGCGTATTAAAGAGCATCTAGAAGGCTCCTAGCAACTTTTTTCTGTTCCATTCCGGCAGTCAGTACTATTCAACGACAGGGGGCAAATAAACCTAATAAACTGCGTGACAATCTCGCCTCAGCGGAATGGTGTCCCATGATCCAACTTTCAACGCAAGAACGATCGCAACACAAGTGCTTCCCCAGTGGTGGCCCTCGCACCTATGAATTTTTTTTCTATTTTCTACTTAATAGCGCTTTGAATTAAGTGCATGTAAAGCTTCTTTTCATTTATGTTTGCTTGGTTTCTTGTCCGCTACTGGCATTGTAGGTGCGGTTGCTTTTTGTTTGTAATTTTTATTTACGTTTCATACAGTAATGAGAAAACCAGAATATTCGGCGGCGGAAGGTATAATTAGGTGACATGTCATATACATCTATCTCGCGGCCGAAGGAATGCAGTGCGTGCTTATAACACAGCAGCGTGCGCTATGTGTACTTCGAGGATCGTTCGCGAACAAACCCAATGGGCACCGAAGGTACGCAAGGAACGGGAGGACGACCTGCTCCTCCTTCCCGGATCAGCCCGAGAGGAACCGACGAATCGCGCTACAAGCTCGCAGTACGCAGTACCGTACTCTATACAGCTGCCTTGTCAGCTCCGCGCTCTGCAAAGAAAGCTACAGCTCGTGTCGGACACTGAGATCAAATCATATTTTTTTCAACATCACAGAGATGCTATCACCGCGGACAGAAAGCCTGGTTAGCAGAAAAGCTTGACTACAGGTCTGCGCGACTCTTACATAAACTCGATACAACAGATACAGTAACGAAAGGAATAACGGAAAACATTGGAATACTACGTATACGAGCAGCATGACAACATCGGAGAAACAATGCGATAACAGCAATGAAAAAGCAAGACACTGATCAGTATAACATATATCCGAAGTTCAGTCATAATCGAATGGATATAACTAACAATCAGTAACGAGAGCCGGCTGCTTGTTCCAAGAAGGTAGGGACACTACCCCACGGCATGCTACTAATCCTTCTGCGAAGCTTCCATTCAGTCGGCGACATGTGTGGTGGGCGATCACATCGAGGCGGACAACGGGGCCCTTCTGGTTCTCTACTCTGGTTGGCTGACACGACTCGTAGCTTCCGCGGCGCTGCACGGAATTGGCGAGACGTATAGTATGACAGCGGGGAAGCGCGAAACCTCGGGCAAGAAGTATATACCGAGAGACGGTATCGAGAACAAAGCCAATGTGTCGCGCGAGCCCCTTCGTCTCGTGTGTAGCGTCGATGCGGGCCAACTGTCGACATCCGGCCGCCCCCGAACGCGCGCTATTCCGGATAACTCGAATTCCAAGCTCCTCACTTTCACCGTCTTTCCCATCGCAGTCAGTGCTCTCCTCAGTCCTTCCCTAATCTCGCCTAAGCATGCGACGAGCGCTTTATTGCGCAGAGGGTCCCGCTAGATGTCGCTAGTGTGTTGCGACCGGGACGAATTAATTTTGAGTTTGTGTTTTGTTCCTGACCGTCGCCACTGACCCTCCCGCTAGCTGCTTAAGGCCACCAGGCCATCCTTGTGATTAATGCTCATTATTTCTCAGAGATCGGCGGAAGCCAATCGGCGTGTCGTTCCAGGAGGGCCGCTCTACTTTGAGGGTCAAATTTTTTATTGTTCATTTAAACTACTCAGAGTGACTGATTTCAAGGAAATGTGAGCAAAAAATTGTCAGGGGACTTTAGTCTTTGTTTTCTTCAATGTGTGCCGTGGAGAAAGTCTACGTCCCTGAATTTCATGGGTACCGGCGCGAACAGCTGCGGGCGACAAGTCAACAACAAGCATGTTGTAGATGTAGATGTAGAGCCTTGGAGTTACTGGCACATACCCACTCTGGGGGATTGGCCAAGAACCGGGTAGTTTGAAATAACAATCAGAGGGGAGATGTACAAAACAAAACAAACCTAAATGTGGGAATATATACGCATCTGAGAATGAATAATTAGAATATATCAAATGACTTGAATAGAATAAAGGAGTAAATGATGAATAAAAAAAAGAAGTAGACAGTTACTGGCTGTTACCCTTTTTTTTTTTTTGTCGCACCCGATTCCAAAGCAAATGATTCAAGAAATGTTTATAAAAATAGCGCTTATTCGATATATTGAAGCAAGCTTTATTTGCCTTAAACGCGTCTAATTGAGCGTAAATCACGCAAAATCAAATGTAAGGAGCCATGATTCAATTTTCTGGAAGCAAATGAAGGACGTATAATATAGACTTTGGCGTCCTCCTAAAGACCCATCCAGTAGAGCACGTTTTCGCAACGTCATTTCCGCAAGCCACGCGTATAGCAGTCTAGGGAAATACTTTCAGCGGGAGGCCTACTGCCAGCAAAGCCTATAACAGCCTAAGTGAGGGGTGCAATGGGGCACACATTTAAATTACAATGTGATAATGATAGAACCCGTCGGGAAGCGTTAAGTTCCCATCACAGGCGCTAATATCGATAAGATGAAAATGCAAAAAAAAAAAAAAACGGCCGTATTTGCTAGCGCGAGTGAGGTTCGAATCAGAAACGACGCGCCATCTGGAGACATTTATACGGTATAAGGTATGTACCGTTTACGAGCGAGCAATGCTTGCTCGTGCAGTGTGCAAGTTCATATTTATAACAAGCAATGCTTGTCGTAGATATAAGGCTGTGGTGTTGATCGGTGCTATCTACTTTTATAAAAACTCCGTACATGCGAAACAGCAGCGATTATCGTTGCTGCAAAAGGCCGCCATTAGGAGCGCTTGGCCTGCACCGAGCACATTGATCGGTGCGGATTTTTATGGCAGGCACAAATAGGTTCAAGATGAGGCAGACACGCATGCATAAGAAATGGACACGGCCAGCTGTCGACTAAGGTTTAGCTGAAAAGATAACCAGCTAGGACATAAACTTGTGTAATTGGCGGCACATCACGAGGAGAAATTTAGAAAGGGACACGATATAATCTGTCTCAGTAGTTCTGTGCAGCACTGCGGCAGTTACAGGAGGGCAAACACATCTAAGGATTGTAGTCCACGCTCTGTTGCAAGCACATGGGTGTGCAGGCCTCGCACTCGTTAATCTCTTGCGATTAACCGAGACAAAATATAAAGAGCAATATTAAATGGGCACTAAAAGAAAATGTTAAGCCGAGCTAGGTCAATATAGTTATTGCTCATGAGGTCTATCATCATTTCCCGTGTGCCAATGTATTACATAACGTAGCAAAATGCCACGTAGCAAATTGCCACTGCTACTCCTCAATTTGAACCGCCCGCGCCAAAACATACGTGTTGACATTATCTTCAAGTAACCTCCCTCTAAGCCACTGTCTGAATCAGCCAGTGCTGACGTCACATGAGAGGTATACTATAGTTCGCAACAGGTTGCGCCACTCCGATTTTTCCTTTTTTTTTCTCTCTCTCGCTTACAAAAGCTCTGTTCTCCCTGGGAATTGCGAATTTATTACAGAATTAAGCCTAATCTTTCAATCTAGCTCCAGTAATATTTTCGTTTGGTGTACCTTTAAGACTGACCTATATCGGTATATTCAAGGCTTCTGCAACAGCGACTCTTACAGTGACAGCATGCTTGGCACATCACAGAAGACGCAAGAACAAAAGACGGATGACGACACCTAGCGACACCGCACTTCCCGCGCCACCTTGCCGTGACGTCATGGATTTCGACAGCTACTATTTAGGCCTACTGAATAACTTATCGGGGTAAATGGCTACACTGCATTGTAAATGAGCCAAGGAAGTTTCGAAAAAGTTGCCTGCGCCAAAATGACCCGAACACGAGAGAACACTTTCATGTTCCCCGACGCCACACTGTGCCAGCCGCTCGAGCATGTCCTCGCCGGCCCGGGTAAGGGGAAATGGATTAGAGGGAGAGCTAGATGGCAGGTGAAAATGCAATGGACTACATATACACACCGTCCAATACGCGGTACAGTGGCCCTGTACGCGCACTAAGCTATGCGTCCACACGAACCTGCGTACGCAGAATGTACGCACAGAATATACGCCCAAACGCCACCTGCGTACAGCACCGCTACGCGACACGCCGACTGTATACGTGTACAGTGTGGATTAGCCTTCGGAGGAATAGCAGACATTATAATTAAGCAGCTGTTCGAGGGTGGTGAACGCAATTTTTCGTGCCGACGAAGTTGAACGAAAAATCATGGGCGTCCAACCGCACCCGGAACACGTGTGTATATATATATATATATGTGTGTTTGGTGTTGTGTGTGTGGGTGTGTGTGTGTGCGCGGCGTGCGTGCTGTGCGCGTGCGCTTGCGTGCGGTGTGCGTGCGTGTGTGCGTGATGTGCGTGCGTGCGTGCGTGTGCGTGTATGCGTGTGCGTGTGCGTGTGTGTGTGTGTGTGTGCGCGCGCGCGCGGAAATTGCCACACCAAAAGCGATCATATTGGGAACCGCCCCGCACTATGACCGGTCTGTTTTTTCTAAAACATTCACAAGCACGCCTCCTTCCTATATTGAACCGAGCGGTTTGCTCGCAGACGCAAGGAAGAGCAAGTCGCAAGGACGAATTCCGGTCGAAGAAGGCGGCCTGCGGGCGCCGCCATGTTACGCTGGCTACGCAATCCGCTAGCTCCAAAAGTTAGCGTGCGTATACGTTAACCCAAAATTTTCTGCGTGAACCCAAAGGCTCTTCACGAAGAGCTATTATCGCGTTCTGTGCATGCGCAGTTTGGACCGGCTATTAGGATACACGCAAAAACTTTGCGTTCGTTACACCAGCATCCTCCGATATCAAAGAACTATGGCAATAAGAAAATTCCATTATGACGTCACAATGCGGCAGCACAGTAACGGTAGCGGTAGCATTTCCTAGAGTCGTTGCCAAGTTGAAGGTAAACGCGCGGGAGGATCAACATATCCTGCTTCCGAACTAAGCCTCATTTCGCGCTAGAACTCGCCAGAGAGGAGCCAGTGCACAGCATGCAGACGAGAGAAGAACCAGCTGGTGCCTAGGCCGTCGCACCAACGCAACGCGGTCATTATCCCCGACCTCTTACTTCCGCACACTTCCCGCGATCCACACTTCAAACCTCACTTCGCGTCTGCATATGCGAGACGTATCCTCGCTCATCTACCGGCGACCGCAGTTTCGGGACAGAACGTCGTCACCGCGTACACAGAGACGTCATCAGCGTCCGCCGGAGCAAGGGCGTCTCGCCGCAAGTTGCTCCTCCACGTGTGCGTCACAGCGGATTCCATCAGCGGGAAACGAAAAACAACAACTGCGGCCGCTCACTCGCAACAGCCTCGGAGCCAGCCGGCTTGGGAGCGCGACGACCCCCTGTCAACTTCCTCTATACTCCGCCCTTGCGGCGTGGCATCCTCCTTTACGACGGAAAGCTTCTCGTAGCGTCAAAACCACTTAGCTCCGGCGACGTCGTGCCACTGAGGAGCAAAGGCCACACGAGGAACGCACGCCGTGGTCGCGAGCCCAGAGTTTAATTCATACGAAGCACACCAGAGAGAAATATGGCGCTGGTGAGACATACGTGATCGAGCCATGCGTGAGCTGAACCGTTGGGCGGTTCGACGACGATGGGACTCGTCGGTTGCATATGCGTTTGTCTAAACTTATTTTTTCTGCCTTCGGATGACCTTGTGCACTATTATTTCGACGTTATCGAAGTCCATTTCTCGCCGCCAAGTTTTTCTATCGCAATAGTCATTCCTTTTCTGAATTACAGACCTGCTAACCTTGAAATATAAAAAAATACTGTGCACAGGCGAAGCCTAGAGATACGAAAAGTTGGTGAAAAACAGTAAAGCATTGTTTCACCACTCAGGATCATCAGTTACTATCATAATGTCGAAAGTTTATATTTTGTAGGGACAGTGTCATACGGCACTTGCTGCTTGATGTGCGCCGTACACAAACAAAATATTCGTGAAGTTTATTGACGAATAATCTGGCGTGTTAGAAAAGTCAGGCTCTGCAATCTCGGCCAGTGGCCTATCATATTCTACTTAACTTCTGCTGTAAAGCGTTGGTAGCGGCATGATCGTTTGTGGTTTTCCTTCGACTAGAACACTCACGCAACACTTTTTTTAACTAACACATTGCAGTTGGGCAAAACCTTAGAAGGTTCGGCAGCAACACGATTACGCCACTGCCGAAAATTTACACGAGCATCGAAGTAGAATACACTTGGTTACTGCAATATGAGCTCTTTTGTCTGTTTGAGCTCTGCACCACCAGGTGGCAGCACCATACAGGCCGCTACACGTTTACGGTTCCGCCACAACGCCCCAACGCCCGGTCCGCCCGCAACGCCCCCAACGCCGGGTCCGCCCGCGTTTACCCGATCGCCGGACACGCTAAACCTCTCTATTGCTTACTCCGGTTATGTCCACGTACTCCAATGAGCAGAAGAGAGTAAAAGGACCCTCGATAATTGGAGTCAAGCTTGGTACAAGCAGTTACTCCCGCAAGAGAGTTTTCTTCACTGTAACAACCCAACAGCACTCTCTTGGAGTCATATCTGTGCCACACCTGAACGCCCTGCTTACCTTACGGACCGAACAATCAGTATTACGCCATCGATTACACCCGAGACCTGTACTATTATTTTTATGCCTGGGTGTCAGTCTAATACTCACTTTACTTTCGTTTCCCAGTAATATAGGCTTTAAACTTATTATTAAGGAAACTCGCAACTGAAGCACTGAAAGCTGGGCGAGTTGGTGCATATTGTGCACTGACAGTATAAAGAAACTCGTATGACTCACTCCTATGCAGGCAATAATCCCGAATGATGGGTTAACGTATTAAAAGGGTACGGACACAAAAGTTGGGGGGTGGTTTTTTTGCGTCGGAACAAAAGTTGAACTGTTGAAAATGACGAATACAACAAGCTGCTTTGAAAAAAAAGAACGAGAAACATTTTTTTTTGCGATTTTCTGTTGCAACTTGCCTCCAAGCAGCCGCCGGCAGAAGCTGAATTGTGACGTCATAACACCCATCCACGCGCGCGCGCGCGTGCGGCCAAGGTCGGCCACAGCCGTCGCAGTGTTTCCGAGGGTGTCGGCCCCTTGCAGCGTTTGTTTAACCCCTTTCAGCGATCTTCGCACGTGGTCCGTCCGAAACATAATTATCCCGTCAGCGCTCCACGCAGATGGTGCGTCTTACATGCGCCTTCCCGCGGTCGTCGCTCGGTATTGACGCGTTCATCGCGGCGGAAGTAAATGCCCAGACATTGCTGTTACAACAGCATCGTCGGTCGTGACACGCTGTCGCACACGTTTCCCAGAGACGATAAGGTACGAAAACTTTGGATACCTGCCTGTCAGCCATCACGCACAGCCTGGCGACCTCTAAAAAATGACTTCATTTGCGCGGACCACTTCGTCGACGATGATTATGTGACCAGCCCGGCTGCGCTGAAAAGCCTCGGCATGCCGCTCAAAAGGCAATGCTTAAAGCCTGACGCTGTGCCATCGGTCTTCTCACGAAGACGCAAGGCAGAAATGCTCAGCGGTATACGTTGCAAAAGAGGAGGCGAAAGGACGTCGGTACTGTTTTCGTTCACTTGCAGCCTTCTTGAGCAGTGTGAGGGCGAGGCTGAGGCGAGATGCCCGAGGCTGGGCGCGAAGGCAGTAATGTCTTTAAAAATGTTGGCAAAGCATAGTAAAACAATACAAGGCTAGCGAGCGCGACTCACGAGATCAGACATACATACAGCTCTGCTTCTCCACAGGCTAAAATCAGAAAAAAAAAAAAAAACTGGGCAGAACGCCAGACAGGTGCTGCCACCTGTCGAGCGTCTGGCGAAGTGGACGTGAGAGTCTCGGAGGTACTGATACCTCACAGCAGTTGCTCACGTCGACGGCATAAACTACTCTTCAGTCATCCAAGCAGTGCTGAAGTACCCCACAGCTGCCTCGCCTGCGTGCGCTCTTGAAAAAGCAAGTTTATAGAGGAAACGACAAATAATTCTTGCACAAGTGTCTGGTGCAGAGCGAAATCTTCGCGCTACGGTACGCGAAAACCTGACCGGCACTTCCACGGCCGCCTGCTCTTCTTCGTCGCTTGACGCGGAAGGCTCGTAACCGTAAGCGGTAATATTTATTGCCAAGTTGGAATGGTCCTCGTCTTCAGACGTGTACTCATCGCTGGTAGAGGCACCAGAACTCGAATCCATGCTCGCGATGGCGGCGTCGCTAGTACACTCTATAGTACACTGTAGCGTCGGCGCGCTTCGAATGACCGCGGCCGGCCGGCTGGCTATCCGACGAGGGTGTCGTGACGTCACGCCTTCCCACTTCCGCTGGTCGGGCGGCGAGGCGCGCGCTCACAAAAACGCCAAAAATAAAGCGATCGGCTCAAAATGAGCTAAGTGACTACTTCTTTCGGTGTAATCACACACTGAGGATTCATTTTCAGCATTTTCATAAAATTTTTAGATTTCGTGACCGTATCCTTTAAAGCGAAGTTGTTCTTGCCTCGTCCTTCGACTTTACCATTGCTGTTGCTGTCTGCATGCTGCGTCGGGGGGTCGTTGAGAACGTGTATAAATTATAATGAAATGTGGCAGGGGCGCGGAAAAGTGGTCTATGAGACCTGTCCAACGAGAACTCGGTGGGCGTCACGCGCAAACACGTCTCGCTCTGCGTTCTACGTGGACAAACAGGTGCTGCACGCAAGCTAACATTTAATATCACATCACGACTGTCGTATGCCGTCAACATCACCGCCAAATATTGTCAACGATCGCAAGCAGCACAGAAAGCTTCGCTTACATCGTCTTTTCTTCTTTTAAGAAGCTATTCATGGATAAGTAAGGACTTATGAAGAATGTTCGTTATTTTTCTTTTATTTCTGTTATTTCTTTTTCTTTTTTCAGGGGTTCACTCCTTTTAAGAGTGGGTCGCACAGTGTATTATAGCCGTGCAGCATTAAATAAGGGACACCATTTTCAGTGCTCAAATAACGATTCCTGCAGACAACCAAGTCCTAACCAAACTTTCTGCAACCTGCAACAGAGTTGACGTGATGGGAAATGTGTCTCGTGGCGCTTTCCTGATTTCGATGCAAGAGTGGGAAAATTTTCGGTTGGCGGGGGCAAACATAGCGTTCTTTAAACACTGACGCTGAGCGTATATATACGTTGACGTCGGGGAAGTGTACTGCTGGCGCGAACCAATGGCAGCTGAATACGATGCAACCCAGAGATGGCGTCGAAAAGTCGGTTCCCTGAAAGGCACCGCAACGCAATCGATCCAACGCAACCAAGCGCATTCAAGTCGTAAAGAGGCACGCTACGAAAGTCAGAGACGAGCTACGAAAACCGCGATTAGACGCGACAGCCAGACCGCTGAATCTGCGAGGCGAATACGAGATAAGGGCGGTGACCCGGGTTGGAATGCCCTCATTGTTTGCGCCGTCCCAGCGCGCACCTGTCAGGTCGCCAGTGCTCGCTTCATGCGGTATACGATGCAAGGCCTATCCAGAAGCAGTGCGAACTTTTCACACGTCGCGTCGCTGCGCGAGAACCGCCAAATTATTTGGGGGAGCGCCATTTCTAATGCCGACTTCGCCTGGAAAGTGCGCAGGGCCGCACAACTTTACGCATATATAGGCTTCGTCCGGCGCCCGAGACCTTTCTCATATCGCCCGCTGAAGGGGCACTTCTGTGTATCCGGCTGATTGAGCAGGGCTAAAAAAAAAAAAGTTGAAGGGCAAAAGAGTTTGGGCGCCCCTTGAACGCAGCCACAAAACAGACGAAGAACAGAATATAGCGCTGTATGCTCGCGACTATATATATATATATATATATATATATATATATATATATATATATATATATATATATATACTTTGAAAGATTATGGCGCTGTTTTGTCCCGTGGCACGTGGTAGACTGCGTTTACAGCTTTCACGACGTGCCTATCGTCGGTGCGGTGCAAATATTTGCGCAAGATTGTTTTGGCAACTTTATCGTAAGGGGGAAAATAGAGCGCGCGACATTATCTTGTCAAGGTTGGCTGCTCCGACTGATGGAAACTTGTAACTCGACGGAAATCTGCCGGGAATTTGGCGAAATGTGGTTAACAGGACACGTCGTACGTCGGATCGCATGCGGAATCATACGATGCATATCCTCCTGTATAAACACCATGTGGATATACGATAAGTATATACGCTTACGATTTTGCGGTGTTCATAATAAGCGAAGATCGGCCGATGCCGTTTACTTCTGATAAGAAGGGCCTGCACGCCTGGCCGGGAAAGGGAATGGAATTAAAACATGACGAGTGACGTCAGCGGCATCTATGAGGCTCTGGGCACAGGCACGTCCGGTAGGCAATTGGGTCCGCTCAGTAGCGCACCCAAGATCTCTGCCAGGGAGGGGGGGGGGGGGGGGGGGGGGGTGTTGACAGTTTGCCAATACCATCTAAACAGCACTAATTTCAATTTCTTCACGGGAAATTGTAAAAAAAAAATGCGCTTTTTGCGTACTCGCAGACGATTACGCCTCTTACATCTTAGTTGCAGTACTCAAAGGCGCAAGGAAAGAAAAGGGGTTATACAAAAGGGTGGTTTAACTTGGCCTCAGGGGGGGGGGGGGGGGGGGTCACAAGCCCCGAATCCCCCCGTCGGTGCGCCACTGGGTCCGCTGCTTGAGAAACACCGTTCGCGGTCGCTGTATTTCCGCATACCTATCTCAAGATCATTTTTTCGGCACGGTGTTATTTTCGAAAGGTATAAGAAAAGCAAGTGCAAGCTGGAAACACATCTACGTATATATCGGCGGTGAGAAGCGATTTAATTCGGGCGGCGTTACTTCTTTTCACCGAGACAAACACAAAGCTCAGTTTTCAAAAAAAATATCGTCCACTGGCGGGCGACGTGCACGCAGTGTTAGCAGGTAAATACACGCTTCAGGGGCTCAGTGATTGCTCGACCTTCTTGCGTCTCGGTAGAGAGAGATGGCGGGAGCTAAATTAACTTAGCGAACCTAGCTATTTTGCGCCAAGAACGACGCCATCCCTAAAGCACGCTTCATAACTTTTGAAGCACTGCGCATCGTTCTCGTTTTTTTTTTTTTTTTCCTGAGTCAAGTGCGATTTATTCCTGATGTATACAAATGTAATCGACAAAGACCACGTCGCCAACACTATAACTAGTGCAACGCACCACCGACCGGATTACGTCGAATAATAATGATATGCACCGCCCCAAACTGGCAATCATCGCGGCGGCATGCGACTTTACATCAACGTTGGCATACAAAACTGGTTTCGCGAGTCGTGTTGATACTCCGCCCCGCTGACGTGCAGCCAGCTTGATGTCGCCGCACTGACTCGGCGCTCGTGGCAATCGAATGTGGTCACCTACAGGGCCGTTGTACACGCGTCCGTATATGGAGCGACCGACAACGAATGCGTGCAAACGAGGGACAGTAACGATGGCAAGAGAACGGTTTCAAGTTTCGGCACTCCGCGTAGAGCATGCGTGGGCACGGAGACTTTAGGGCTAGCTCTCGTACACGTCGAGCATAAGAATAGCAGCATTAACTGAAATTTCACATTTTCTTTCTTGAGTTGTTTGAGCAATGAAAATTTTAAGTGGCTGCATTTTCCCTAGGCTTTCCTTGCTTCACTTTATTTTGTTTGTTTCTTTCTTCAGATGGTTGTTACTTAAAGAAAAAAAGACAACAATAGTTCAAAATACAGGAATGAAGGACACAATATACGGTATATGTACCATCGACCAACGAAGTTTACGGACCACGGGCTCGCGGAAAACGCTACATATTCCGAGCAGCCTTTAAAAGTAGCCAGTAAAACCGTACATCACAATGTTTTTCGCATATATACCAGTAGAGGCTGGGAATGGGAATTACCAGGCTGCGTTTTGAGGCTGGGGAGATATTCAGCTTTTTGTCAGATCCCTTGGTCCGTAAGCTTTTTTGGTCGATAGTACATTGAAGTTTATATTTAGAAACAAATGCGAGAACAAGACCAGCCGCTCTCCTCTGAAAGAACAAAAATTAAGACGACTGTCTGCATCGATTGTCCAAAGAACTTGGTTAACAACTCAAATACGCTTATAAAACTATACACGATGGTATTTGCTTTTGAGAGCGAACGAATAGACGACAACCGACGGGTACCTATATACGTCACCTCTGATAAACCTGCTTGCACAAACAAGCGTGTAAGCGACCTGTTCTCACCGTGTTACGATGTGTAGAGACGGCCGATTCACTCGACATTCACTCTGACAAGTGTTTTAGCGCTACTATTCATTGCGCCAGAATTTCGGCTACACACACACTATATATATATATATATATATATATATATATATACAAGTCTGGAAAGAAACACCAGGATACCGATGCCCTCTCGTTGTCCCCTACCACCGTCTTCAAACACTGCCTGCTTACCACCTTCCATGAGCAAACCGCAGGACGTGTCTCCTGCATTTACTTCACTCGCAGCTCTCGACCGGCTCCCATCCAGCCATTCTCATACGTTTGCAACTTGCCAACGTAGTGACTCCTACTGCCACTGCCAGTGGCGCACCGACGGGGGGGGATTCGGGGGTTGTAACCCCCCCCCCCCCCTGAGGCCGACTTAACTCCCCCTTTTGTTTAACCCCTTTTCTTTCCTTACGCATTTGAGTACTGCAACTAAGATGTAAGACGCGCAATCGTCTGCACACTCGCAAAAAGCGCATTTTTTCGACAATTTCCCGTGAAGAAATCGAAATTAGTGCTGTTTAGATGGAATTGGCAAACTGTCAACCCCCCCCTGGCAGAGATCCTGGGTGCGCTACTGGCCACTGCGTTATGGAACGTATTCGCGGATCCTCTCGCAAACGTAACACAACTTCAAGATCGAAAATTCGATGCTATACCGGTACGTGTTTCATCCCGAAGGACACCGTTGGGTTCCTGTAGTTCCATGATCACTTCGGGCCCAGATACTGGAGACCTTTCACGACGATCCCACTGCCGGTCACTTTGGAAAACCAGGCAAATCACCTCTAGACGTGGCGTCTTATCGTCCCATTGCTCTGGCCAGTTGTCTAGGAAAGGTGATGGAGAGGATGGTGCTGACACGTCTGGAGTGGTATCTAGAACGGTACGAGATATACCCTGACGCTATGGCAGGCTTCCGACGCGGACGTTCTTCTATAGACAACGTCATAGATCTTGTCTCGTCGGTTTAGCACGAAAAAACCCTAAAGAGACTGCCAGCGGCGATGTTCCTGGACGTTAAAGGCGCTTATGAGAACATAACTCATCAAGCCATCCTGGACGCTTTGGGCGATGTCGGCCTAGGTGGCCTTGTTTTTCGATGGATACTCAGCTACTTGAAGGACAGGTCATTCTTTGTGCAAACAGAGGATGGTGTGACATCGCAGCACAACACCTACCATGGCGTACCGCAAGGTGGAGTCTTGAGCCCCACTCTAATCTAGTGCTCATCGACCTGGTTCATTCCCTTCCGCAATCCGTCCATGTGTCGATCTATGCGGACGATATATGCATTTGGTCATCAGGAGTTACGCGTCCGCAGGTGCCCCCCAGACTCTAAAAAGCGGCCACAGTAACATCAGGTTATCTTCGAGCACGAGGTCTGGAGGTGTCATCAGAGAAGTGCTCTATGGTCGCTTTCACGCGCAAAGCAATGAGACCACATGTTGTCAAAATTAATGGACAGCCAACCATCTACGAAAAGACGCACCGTTTTCTAGGAGTGATAATCGATCGAGACCTCTCCTGGAGTCCTCATATCTCCTACCTAAAAAAAGAAGCTGGCCATGGTAACCCATGTTCTCAGATTTCTCGCGGGAAAGTCATAGGGTGCATCTGTGAGGGCGATGCTCCAACTCTATAACGCACTCTTCCTGGGTCTCCTATGCTATAGCTTACCTGTACTGAGTGGGACCGGGAAGACCAACCTCCGTGCCCTCCAGTCTGTGCAAGCTCAAGCTCTGCGAATATGTCTTGGCCTTCCCAGGTGTGCATCCACGGCAGCAACAATAGCCATCGCGCATGACCACCCCATCAATACGTACATTCAAGTCGACGCTTTAAGGATGCACATCAGGGACTTCCATCAGGCGCCCGACACATCAGGCGCCCGACTTCCATCGCATCACCTCGCCTCCCTTCCTGCCGCTCGACCTCGTTCAGCGTTTAGCAGGATTATCGCCGCCAACCATGGAACTTTACCGTCGAACTTCACGCCTGCAGCACGACATCTCTACCACTGCGGTGCCTGCATCCAATCCAAGCCCTCCTTGTAATTCCCGGTATCGAAAAGAAAACGGAGACGACATTCGCCCTCAAACAAACCGTGCTTTCATTCATGCATGCATGAAAAGCACAGAGAACGCACCCACGTTTACACGGACGGTTCTGTCTCCTCCAAAAGTTCAGCTGGAGCAGTGGTAACTCCCGTGAAATCTGTCACCATCCAATTCAAGACGTCTCACATTACATCATCGACGGCTGCAGAACTCGCAGCTATCCGTGCTGCTCTGGAATTTATTGGTCCCAAATCATCACAGTCATGGTCCATCTTTTGTGACTCGAAGGCAGCTCTCCAGTGCCTGCTGTCCCCTTTCGAACACTGGCCTAACGCACAAGTAGTCGCAGACATCCGACTACTTCACCATCACGCAACCGACAAGGGGCACAACATCTACCAGTGGATACCGAGTCACTGCGAAATTTCGGGAAATCACAGTGCGGATGACGCTGCCCGATCCGGCCCACGATGGTTCCCCTATTATATCAATACCACTGTCGAGAACAGACGCAGCCACAAAACTTCGTTCCCTCGCACGCGAGCTAACGCAGACTCTGTGGAACAACAGTGATTTCAGCAACGCACGCCTCCACAGATTGGATCCACGTCTGCAACTCCGTCTTCCACCAGTGTTACCACGAGCGGAAGCAACAGTTCTGTGCCGCCTGTGGCTCGGTGTGGCATTCACGAATGTCTATTCCTTCCGCATTGGAATGGCTTGCGACAACTGTGGTTGCGAGGAGACAATCAAGCACCTCCTCTGTGACTGTCTCCGCTACAATGTGGCAAGAAAAGCGCTCGCGAATGCGCTTGAAAAACTGGACAATCGCCCCCTCACAGAGGAAAGAGCTTTAGGACACTGGTCTAGACGGGCTTCGGCTCTCAAGGCCTTAAGGGCTCGTGAATTGTGCGACCCGCTTTGAACGTTGCAGCGCGTAGGGTCGCGTTATTGCGCGAATTCTC
This sequence comes from Dermacentor silvarum, assembly GCF_013339745.2. Lineage (NCBI taxonomy): Eukaryota > Metazoa > Arthropoda > Arachnida > Ixodida > Ixodidae > Dermacentor > Dermacentor silvarum. Next base: position 147,844,746 of record NC_051161.1, read on the forward strand.
TTCAATTTGTTTATTTGTTTCTTCTATCACCTTTTATTCACTTTACCCCTTTCCCCAGTACAGGGAGGCCAGCCGGTATTTACACTGGCCAACCTCCTTGTCTATTTCCCTTTCTCTCTCTCTCTCTCTCTCTCTTGGTTTCCATAAAACCTATGAGCGAATTCGCAGCCGCTTCTCTTGGCCTGGACTTGCAACAAGCGTAGCAAAATACGTGGCTTCCTGTTCGCTCTGCCAACACCGCAAACGACTGACACTGACCTCCGGCTGGACTGCTACAAGTTCCGTGTCCTGAAGCTTCTTTCGCAGTCGTTGGTATCGACTTGTATGGACCACTACCCTTATCGGCTGGCGGTAAACGATGGATTGTCACAGCTGTAGACCACTTGACACGGTACGCTGAAACAGCCGCACTACCTCCCGCTTCCGCAGCGGAGGTTGCATCCGTTTTCTTGGAAGCCATCTTTTTACGACACGGAGCCCCACGTATCCTTTGGAGTGACCGCGGCAGGACCTTTCTGTCTAAACTTCTCGACGATGTTCTCTATGCGTCCAATACCAGCCATACAACGACTTCCAACTACCACCATCAAACTAATGGCCTCACAGGGCGCTTTCATCGCACGCTGTCCGACATGATTTCAATGTACATCAACCCTGACCACACCAATTGGGATGTTATTCTCCCATTCGTCACCTTCACTTACAACACGGCCGTCCAACGCACAACGGGGTACTCGCCCTTTTTCCTTGTGTATGGTCGTCATCCGATCACTATCCTCGACGTCGCTTTATTTGGCGTCCCCGTGCCCTCGTCCGCATCAATGTGTGAGCAATTTGTTTCGCGAATTGCCCAGTGTCGCCAACACGCCCGCCTCAACACCGACGCCAGTCAACAAGACCGCAAAACTCACTATATATGACGCATTCCACCGTGTCGTTTCCTTCCAGCCTGGAGACGAAGTGTTGCTGTCGCGTTCCTGGCATATGCGAGAAATTTCAGTCCCGTTTTATCGGGCCCTACACTGTTTAGGAACAGACTTCGCCAGTTAATTATCGCGTCACTCCCGTTGTAACGTCTTTGGACGGCCGCTGCCGTACCAGTGCGTGTTTCACGTTTAAAGCCTTTCATACGGCGTTCGCCGCCATAGCCAGCGGCTAGGTTGGCCGCTTCCATGCGCGGGGGTAATTGTGTGAGCATTATATTACCCCTTCATCTTCTTCATCTGTATATATTCATCATCATGGCCAACGTCATTCTCTTCAGCATGCATAATAAACCGTCGAAGTTGAACAGCTGTCTCGCAATATATATATATATATATATATATATATATATATATATATATATATATATATATATATATATATATATATACACTATCGCTATAGATGTAACAATGCTTGCAGCGCCAGGTTTTTTTCGCTTTCCGATAACCGTACTACGACACCGTCGAACTTCATAGCATGTTGCGATCTGTTCTGTCATTTCAGCGGAACTGCCGAGGAGCAAGCAATATAGAAGGGGGAAAAAAAAAAAAAGAAGAACTGCCGTGATACAGCTGTTAGAGCACGTGGCTCGCGACCTAAAATTCATGAGCACGAAAGCCAGCCAGAAAACGATTTTCTTTCCTGTTTCCCCCTTTGAGCGTGTCGACACCCTCGAGTGAGTGAGTGCGCTCTATAACTGGCTTTTCACCGAACGGACCAACAAAGCCACGTTGCAACACTGTCCGCAATCAGTATAGAATCGTTATGGCGCCATTAGCGCAAAACTGCCCCAATCCGTTTATAGTATAAGCGGAACAGGCCACCCGAAACGCGAAGACACACCCGGCACCATAAAGCGCGCACACGTGCGCTTCTGTTTATATTCCGGTTCGTCCGCATTTTCTCTCAATCTTTTCCCGTTTCTCTTACATCAGTCATGCTATGCAGGCAGACCGTGCGCGTCGACCGGACGGCGTTCATTCGGGGAGCGCGCACAGAGCCTCTGCGAAATGTGAGGCAACAACGGTGCCGCGTCCCCCCCTCGTTGAGCCAAGGACACGTATCGTTCTCTCTCTCGGGGGGCATATCAACGATCGCCCGCCTTCGCGGACGAATGTCATCAGGATCCCAAGCGTCGTCCTTGGACCTTAACGATGTCCACCGTCGCGGCCGATGCGTGCAGAATTCGCTGCATTCTCGCGCGCTTTTTTTCCTCGTCGGCTACGACGACGTTGGAGAGAGACGCGGGGCCGCGTACAGACCAGAAACGAGACGCTGAAAAACAACCACGGCTGACAGTGGTGTCTTCACAGGGACATTCAGGAGAAAATATATATAGATATATAAGTTGGGCTAACTGCGTTAGTAAGTTACCTTACTACGTTACCAATAATTACGAATTAAGTATTGTCCTACAACATCGAGAAGAGGCCAAAAATATGATTTGATGGTTTCTAGTGGCATCCCCTTTGAAACGGGAGAGGGCAACAAATGCACACCTAGCCTGCCTGAGGTATAATTAGGCTTTACTACATCTATTACACTCTAGCGTCCTGCCTGTCTCTTTACTATATTGTAAAGGTACGTATGCCTGTAATTTTCACTGTATATACTTTGCCGTGTTTCGGTAATTTTCGAGCGGAGAAAGTACTCAAAATTAGTCAGCGTTGAGCTTGCTTTTTTTTTTTTTTTTTTTTTTTGCATTTCTCGTAGCGCGTCCCCGAGAGATGAATCCAGGAAATTTTCATTTAATTTTACCTTCTTTCTCTTCTTTGTGTATGGCCATGTAACCATTGTCACGTGCACAACCCTTCCTCTCCCTTGTAGGTCAACGCTGTTTTGTTTTGCGACCCCGTCTCCCTCGCGATTCCCAGCAAATATGTGTATTTTTTGTCTTCTGACAAAAATAATGTTCAATAGCCTCGCATTAAGGGAACAAGAATTCAGGATCGCCAGTCAGGCTCTAGAGTCTGTAAAGGAGTACGTTTATCTAGGTCAATTACTCACAGGGGACCCTGATCTTAAAGAAATTTACAGGAGAATAAAATTGGGTTGGAGTGCTTACGGCAGGCATGGCCAAATCATGAATGGGAGCTTACCACTGTCATCGAAAAGAAAAGTGTACAATCATTGCATTCTACCGGTGCTAACATATGGGGCAGAAACTTGGAGGTTAACAAAGAAGCTCGAGAACAAGTTAAGGACCGCACAAAGAGCGATGGAACGGAAAATGTTAGGCCTAACGTTAAGAGACAGGAACAGAGCGGTGTGGATCAGAGAACAAACGGGGATAACCGATATTATAGATGACATTAAGCGAAAGAAATGGAGCTGGGCAGGTCGTGTAATGCGTAGGATGGATAACCGGTGGACCATCAGGGTTACAGAATGGATACCAAGAGAAGGGAAGCGCAGTCGAGGACGGCAGAAAACTAGGTGGGGTGATGAAGTTAGGAAATTTGCAGGCGCTCGTTGGAATCATCTAGCGCAAGACAGGGGTAAGTGGAAATCACAGGGAGAGGCCTTCGTCTTTCAGTGGACATGAATAGGCTGCTGCTGATGATGATGTGTATTGATGTATTTGTTTTTTGTTTTTGTTTTGTCAGAGTACGACGTCCTTGTGGCGTTAAAGCAGAGAGTGAGAGAGCAGAACGGGCAGGAAAATATTGTGCGGCAACCACCGACATATTTGTCGATGCAAGTTAAAGGCCGAACGCTTCTACGGAAACCTCGTGTCTGCTGCATTAAAGAAACGGTGCGCTTGATGGCATATGTTTCATACAGTGAGGATATTTAGGTAGCGCTCGTTGCGTCATTTGGTAATTGCGTAGAGAAGAGAGTCCCTAACCAGCGCATCTGTGTAAGATTAGTACAGGTATGTACAGGTGGCTATACATAGAAAGCCGATTCGTCATGCGTGTTGTCTCCAACAACACGAGTGCAGGCGTACTGGCATCCTCCTCACCCGCAGCCGCCACAGGGGGAGAGGGCGGAGGTGTGGGAGGAGGGCTGTACCTGCAGCACCTAAACTGTCAGACGGCCCAAAGCTAACGCGCAACACCACGTGCGGCTCAGAGCTATCGCAGCAACTCGGTCTCGCGAGAGCACGTGACATCGGTGGGCGTTAAGTCCAAGCACCGACCGCCAGCGACGAAAAATGACGAAAGAGGCAAAGAATTTCGACTCGCTTTAGAAAATAAAACACTAGCCAGGCGAAACAACTAAAATGCACAGCACAGGAGTAACTGTACATTTTGCATCCGTTAGTAGCAAACAGAGGAACAATTAATGATTGCACGATGTTAACAATATATTCATAAATCGTTGTATCAGCCAAGATATTCCAAGTTGTTCGCGCAAGATAATCCTATATCTTGCGCGAACTTCCTTTTCCAACGATACCCGCCGCGAAGTGGCTACGGCGTTGCGAAGCTGAAATCGAGGTCCCGGGTTCAATCCCGGCCGCATTTCGATGGGAGCGAAATGCAAACACGGTCGTGCACTTGGATTTAGGGGCACCTTAAAAGAAGCCCAGGTGGACAAAATTAATCCCGTGCCCCCCGCTACGGTGTCGTGCCTCGTAATTATCGTGGTTCCAAAGTAAAACCGCGGAATTCAATTTTTTTTTTTTTTTACTTTTCTTTCTTCGACGCAGTGCTACCGGTGATTTGCCGTCACGAACGGCATTGCGTATCAGCGTGAGATAGCGTTCCTGACAGAAATGTAGCGATCGCAGAGTGTTAGAGAAAGGAAGCGAACGCATATGATGATTATTCCCTGCGTACAATTAAGGTAAGCCCCAAAGTGTGTCAAAAATCTTTATAGAGATATGTGCACTCGTAGCATGGTGCGTTTTCATCGCCGCTCCTTCCACTCAACAGCTACGTGTCAAGCCGTCAGAAGTGTAGCCAAGAAAGGTGGGGAAGGGCGCACATGACCCCCCCCCCCCCTCACCTCCCGAAATTTGCGTGTGTGCACCAGGGCACGACAGAGCTCGAGTAGAGTTACTGCATACAGTTACTGTATATGCTACCTATGGTAGCATATACATAGGGTTGTTCGTTTTCGGGTTTTATACTTTTCTTTTAATTCGGGGGGGGGGGGGGGGGGGGTAAAATTCTGGTGCTATTTTTCAAGCTGATAACCGGGGGAAAATCTGTTTTTTTTTTTTTTTTTGTGGAACCATTCCGAAATTCGGGTTTTTTCGGGTTCAGTTTACAAATGTACAAAGTCGTACATTAAATTCGTTTTCTTTCTCTCTCGCTCGCTCTTTTTTTTTTTTTTTTCTCGTAAGGTATCAGAGCTCTTTACCACTAACACGTTAAAACTAGGGATCTGTTTCAAACTGCTAATCAGGGGGACATCCGGGGTTTTCTAGCAAATATTCCGAAGTACGGCGTTTGTTTGGAAATTAATAAGTAATAATGACAGTACAGAGCATTGATAAAGCTTAGGAAATGAAACATTTTATTCACGAAAAGCTGGTCATCGATTTTTTGCACATCCTTGTTAACATACATTACCATCTCAATGCGAAACATGTTAGGCGCGCTCGTTGGGCGGTTGGTTGAGAGCCGTGTAGCGTCCACAGTTTTCTGCGGTTTGACGTGCCAAAACCAGTTCTGATTATGAGGCACGCCGTAGTGAAGGGCTCCAGATTAATTTTGACCACCTGGGGTTCTTTAGCGTGCACTAAAACGCAAGCACATGCGTTTTTGCATATCGCCCCCCATCGAATGCGGCCGCCGCGCGGCCGGGATTCGATCCCGCGACCTCGGGCTCAGCAGCGCAACGCCTTAGCTAACTGAGCCACCGCGGCGGGAAAATCTATAGTTCACTAAGTTCACTTAAAGGGACACTAAAGAGAAACAGGAAGTTCAGCTGGAATAAAAGAGGGACCTTCAGGAATGCATGCAGTTTTTGTTGGGTGCAAAAATATGAGTTATTAGCGGAGAAATTCGTAAACAAAGACCAAATATCTCTTCCTCAATTTCTCTCACCCCAGATTTGGCGCTGAAGCAGTGTCGTCACAGATTTCATTGCTCTCGGCGAATCAGAATGCGCCATGATACGTCACCGCTTGCGTAAACGGCCGAGGCACTGGATGCATCATGGCTGCATGCATGGTCGCTGCGTTTGCGTTCGCCGCGATGGATACCGTTGCTGCAGATGAACCTTGCAACGAAGAGCTCGCCAGGGAAGCAGGACTGCATTTCAGCGATATTCAGTGAAACGGAGCGCGAAATGATCCTCTGTGCTCGAGCGGTATAGGTGTTTCCGCGTGCGATGGCGGTGAGCCGCCGGCCGCGACGGCGGAGAGCTATGTTTTCGTCGACGGAAGGCGAAGCGTCCGGTCCGCCAGGCGACGATGTTCGCGACAGAACAAGCGTAGAAAGTTGTGCACGTACTCGGTATGGTTATTTCGTGGCTTTATTTAATGACATTCAGCACTCACCGAGCAGCCAGTTTGCTGCTGCAGGGGCACCGGAAGGGGTTTGATGAAGGCCGCATTGAGGGAACAGCTGCTCGAGAAAGGACTGGCCTCTGGGGCACGCCAAGATACTTTCCGAGGGCAGGATTATACACATAATCCGAGGGCGAGAAATGCAGAGAGCACACCATCGGTTTCTCTGGCTCTTTCGCCGTTTTATCATCGGCAGAGCACTGAGCCATTGCGAACGCCGGGGAGCCGGGGCTCACCGCGCGACACCACATGAAAGGACACAATCGCATCAACACTGCCGCTGCCCCTGAGCAAGCGCCTTGGGTCATTTATACAGCCCTCAACACTACACACACGAGGCATTTTCTGGCTGTTTCCCGCGAAGTCAACGTTTTTTGAGCCACGCAACACGCAACAAAACACCGTAGAGCGGAACAGGCGCGCGCGACGATGCATTGACCAAAAACGAAACTACGAAACTATCAATACCGGATGTATCGCAATGCCATTTTTTCTTATTTATTTAATTTTGTGCTATAATGGTACTTCCTCGCTTGAAACGGTTTAAAAAGTTGGCAAATGCTGTTTATGTACGTTTAAGGTGTATTTCATTTTGCGTTTTATTAACAGCGATAAATCGCTCTCGACCAATCGCGACCGGCCTGCATTTGTAATCTCCGACGTCAGAACGTGTAGTGCGGGAAATTCGAAGGGGTGTCAGCACCTATCCTTCAGTTTTTCGCTATTTTCTCGCCTATTAAACATCTGTTTGCAGTAAGAATGGTATGGCTGTGATCGTGAAAGGATAATCTACCATTTAAGCTTAACTTCCGGTTTCTCTTTAGTGTCCCTTTAAGCCAACAGGATCCAACTTCGTTACCCTAACGCAGGATAGCTAGCGCGTGCGCACCGCAAACTGCGTGCAGCTTAAAAGTATAAAAGGCCCCAATCGAGTTTTACCCGAAAACGAACAACCCTTCATATACAGCAAATCTATAGGCGCGCGCAGCCCTACAGCGACCAGGGATACCTGGCATAACACCTAAAGTCCCTATATAAGAAAAGTACCGCCATCTACTCTTTCCTCCGCCGTCTCCTCTCCTAAAGCGCTCTTTTTTTCTTTACTTTTTTGCTTGCGAAAGCAAGTCGACGGTGGCGAAGCTAGAAAGTCCACGTTATCCACGTTGAAGCTTTCAGGTCGGGCGCGCGCCGCCGCCGGCGACTGCGCAGCATACTTTCAACATGGTTCTGAGGCGGAATATATATATATATATATATATATATATATATATATATATATATATATATATATATAAAGAAGTGAAAGTGCGCGCTATCATCGTCCAATCGGAGATACAGAAGAGAGAGATAGAAGCGGCGTTGATCAAAGGATGACGGTATACTTTTCTTATATATAGGGACTTTAACACCTGCCTGCTCCGCCGCCGTTACTCGGTCAAATGCTTAAAGAGAGAGAGAGCCGTGGAATATAAGCTTAACACCTTGACGACGCGATCCCCCTTTGCGTTATCTCGATGTCGGCCTGCCCCTCGGGAAGGCCAGCACCGAGGCCGCGACCCCACGCTGATAACGAGAAGAATCGAAGATGCGGCACTCATGCTACACGCGCACGATCACGAACGGCGGTACGCCAAGCGCTTTATGGCCGAAGCCAAGTTCCGTCCTGCGAAAGGAACTTTCAATTTTCGTTTACCGTCGCCGCGCTAAGTGTGTAATCTTTAAACTAACGTTAAGTTTCTTCCTTTCTGTAGCATATATGTGTGTATATGTTACGTATAATATGAAATGCCTAATGCGTTCTAACTGTATATTTACCGTTATTACCATATCTTTAAAGTGAACATATGCATCTCGTAAGACCGTTTCTTTTTTTCTGTAACCTGAAGTTAATTATGTATGTATTACGAGTTTTTTTTTTTTTTTTAGGTTGTTTCATCAATATTAGTCGCAGCGCGCGTTCATTGCAATAAAGTTGCCCACACCGGTACCAGGCAACAATAAATTCTCAAGTGTCCGATTCTTGCTCATACAAAAAAAAGAAAAAAATTACGATGAACAGTGAATAATAATTACGTTGGGTCAAAATACTAGAACATTTAAGTAATTGAGGAGAATGCTTAACGGTTTGAAACGCGCTACAATTAATGGAGTTAACATTAAAATGTTGGCCTCACATTTGGTCTCACAGAATTTTTTTCCTCTCTCTTGTCTTGAAAAGTTTCAAGAACAGCGGCGAAGGAAGTCGCCCACACCGACAAAGCATGTTAATGAGATCGTCGACTGGATAAATTGCTCAGCGGGGAATAGGAATCACGCTGTGAATGTCACTTATAAAGACAATTCGAGTACCCACGATATTGACACAAAAATTCGAAGACCTGGCAAATGCACCACGATACCACCCCTGTTAGTGCGGATCACGTGATTCTGATTGAGCGATCTACTGTCTGGTCGAAAAAATTGAAAGCCCTCGAAAGGACCGTATTTCGGAAAACGAGGGCGACATCAATGCAAAGCGACGGCTGCCCTAGCAGCTATTCCCGAGGAAGGGTTCCAGGACTGTTTCGAGGAGTGCAGGGAAAGACCGTCAGAGTGCGGAACTATACCGGTCCATGCCAACACAAGTCTTCGTTTTCTTTTAAAACGTGACCTGGACACCCGGTATAAATTGTCCTCGTGACTTCTTTTCATTTAAGCACCCGTGTACCAGAAGATGAATGGGCGTAGCACGATCTGTTTATTTTATTCGGAAACAGTGAATACACACATATACATGGAAACATCACAGCGCAGCCAGAATCGTGCACGCCGACCCTTCGCGTTTCTGGCGCAAAGCGATGAACACGTACGTACACAAAAAGGGATCAGAAAGGTGCGTCTCATGAATAACATGAAACATATAAAAAAAATTAAAGGAATTTTTACTTGGGATATGCCACCGTACTTGGTACATTTTTCGCTCAAACTCTCAGCAAGTCACAGTGCTAAGTGGACATGTGGCCGGACAACTGGGGGCGCCAAAAATAATCGCTGTGTGATCGAACGTTCCATATATGCTGTTACGAGGTTATCAGGAACGCCGTAATGCTGGGTGCTATAAACGTTTGCAGCTACTTTCTTTCTTTCGTTCACAATAAAGCATCTAGGTCAGCTGCCACGGAATAGCCTGTGTGTGTGTGTGTGTTTTTTTTTCCCCACAAATATTCAGGACACAATTTAGGGCTTAATATAATTCAGCTGCCGCTTATATAACCACGCATACGGGAATAAAAAAAATATATCACCTTCGGGAGTTCATTTTGTATAAACGAGAACATTCCATTAATAGGCGAGAAACTGCTAGAGGCAAGTTTGCCGGAAAAAAGCGGTTAATGCATCGCCACACCGCTGACGCAACAAACGCCGTGTGCTTGTAACATTTCGGCGACGCAAGTGACATAGACACTTGCCTCATGTTGCGCGCAGAAACTAGCTGGAGCTTCTCTCTCTCTCTCTCCCTCGACATTTCGATCGTACACTTTTGCCATACCGTAATCAGCTAGGCTGCACAGAGAGCCCCGGATAAGCACACATGTCTGACGCAAGCCACCTGTAAATGCCAGCGTTCTGCCAGCTGGACGACGCCAGCGTATAATTGAAGCTTACGCATTCACATTAAACGAAAGAATAAAAGCATACGAGAAAGCAAGTGCAAAGTAATTAGGCTTGTACACCAAATCGCCGGTGTGCGCGGCTGGATTTACAAGAACTTCGCTGAAGTGACAGCACAAGCGCTTTTTTCATGTTTGCATAGCCGCTTTTTATTCGAATCTCACTGTGCGATATATATATATATATATATATATTGTTTCCTCCCCTGCGACTTTATTCTCTCTCCCTGCCCTCCTTTAACAACATTCCGCTCAGGTGTCAGCACTGATTTTCCTTACTTTGCATTCCTACAGGAGAAATACGAAAACATGTTACTACTACTGCTACTACAGTAAGTATAGACATGCATAGGTCACTTTGCTTAGTTTTGCATTGACTCATGGGTCACTTTTTACATCAACGAGACGTGGTCATATGAGGCCCAACGAGGGAAGCCTCAACACGAAGTCAACGGTTCGACAAAAAGGGGACTCGTCCCATATTGTCCCCTCACTCCGCCTTCCCGCGGACCCTTAAACCTGTTCGGAGCACGATCGCAGGATTGACACGCAGATCGACATGCTCGCTTTCAACCGTCAGCTGCAGCTGAAATGTTGCATGTCGAACAAGGGACGTTCAAACGAGTCACTCTCGCAAGGCTAGAGTTTCACGCCGCTTTCGAAAACGCGCGTGCGCTACGAACGCGTTGCGCATAGCCACGCCTACTGGAAGCGACCAATGCACGCTCTTTTCGAGGAGTCGCTAGAATTAAAGCACGTTGATGCTAATTAATTAAAGAAGCAGCAAGTACAGCAGCACTTACCCAAGTGTTATACGCAAGAGGAAATAGGCGACTAGCCGGTGACCGTCGTAGCAACAACAGCGGCTAACAAGTGGCACTGCAAGAACTCGTGTTTTGCGAAGCGCGAACGGGCACGGCTCAAACGGAGACGACGCGGTTACCTTGCCACATTGCGCGCTAGCTGGCGCCACTATATAGTCAATATTGGACAAGTAGTAAAATTTATATATAAGACTTGAGTGTAAATAATGGGTCCCGTTAAATTTATAAAACGGATATTACGGTTGATATTATTGGAAGATGATAAGCGACTGCCGCGAACGCAACAAATAAAAAAATGTTAGCCGTTCAGACGCGACATCTGGCAGCCACCGCGAGAACCGGCTACAAGCATCCCAGTGGGACTGCGGACTGCGGTCCTTCCGGATTTTGGAGTTTTTTTAATCGCTTCGATCGTGGCGATGTGTGGACGAGGAATGTGACCCCCGGCCCGAAAAGGAAGGATGGAGCTGTCGCGCTGTAGGATCAGGCGCACCGGATGCAATGCCCTGAGAAGCTGTTAGTACGCTTTTTCTCGTCCCTCGCCGTGTGCTGCACGCCCAACCACGGCGCGCGCGCGCGGTCGCATTGCGTATGTCTTTCTAATCGGTTCTCATTCGCCGCGCGAGCGGGCCTCCCATCCCCGCCGCGGCCGCTGTCAAAAGCGCGCCGTCGGGCTGGCGGCGTGCGCTCGGCGTCGAACGCTGGGCGCAGGTGCATGGTGTGGCCGCCGAGGCCTCCCTTCCCCGTGCGTGCATGATGGCTAGCACAGAGATCTCGGCCCGAACGTCGGGCATCTGCGCCGAGGAAGGGGGGGAAAAAACGCAGAGTCGAAGGAGCGCGCGTACGGCTGGAGCTCATCTCGGCGCGCGGGTGGGACGGGCCGCTGGCGCGCGTCCGACTCCATTGAAGCGGTGGGCGCACGGCGGATGGCGATCCCAAACGCGCGATTCGAGGATGTGTGTACGCCGTCTCTCGCGGCGACGTGCGGTTTCGCGAGAGGGCGGAGTGCGCGACGCGCGCTGCCCGCACCTTTGCGATTGAGGCTATACAGGCGCCGCCGGAGAACAGAGCCGCGAGCGGTCTTTGCATGTTGGCCGTAATTGCGAAACGGTGCCCGGTCGGGACCGCATCGTTTGTTCCTCCTCGATCGACTCTCTCCGTGCGTTTGTGGGAGAAGAGCATATTACATCGACCTTTCCATATATACATGCGCTCCGGCTCCGGAGCGTACTACATACACTAGCTCTCATATACACTATGGTTACATCGATTTTTTTTTTTTCTTCTCTTTCCGACCACGGCCTCGAAATCTTCAGGTTTCTATTGCACCGTGGGCCTCATCTGGGCGGACGGCGACTGCGTTTTCATCACACCGTTGCAGCCGCCCAAAAACTCGTCGACCAGCCATCACCAGGTCCACTTCTGCCGTCATCAGGTGCTCGGCCTGTTCAGGCGAGTGTGACCTAATTTTCTTCCGTCGCATATCGCGTGAAGTGCGTCCTTGTCTACGTGATATCTCCCGAGCCATGTGCACGTATCGTTTTTCTTACTTCAGAATAGAGAACAAAGCGCAGACGCTCTCGCGTGGCGAAAAAAAGAAATAATAAAATCATACTCGATCGCCGAGCATCCTTTCGCGTCGGGATCGCGCACATATCGCCGCGCGTGCTCGTATTGAATAATTTATGGGGCAGTTTTTGGTCCCTCAGTAGCGCTATAAAAGAGCCTCGGGGATGCTTCCAGCTATTTTATGTCCCCTTCTTATTTCTCTGCGTTGTGCACGCGGATCGATATCTGAAATCGCATATCGATGACCGTTCGTGCGTGAGCGCGCGCGGACGTGTTATCCGTGTGTTTGGTCCCGAGACGGACGGATGAAAGGACCCACGTGAAAGAATTGCGTGTTCGCTCCAGAGGCCTGACTTTCTCTCTGCGTGCATCTCGACCTGATCCCTTGCGAAACCGAGGCCTGTACCAGTGCGACTTTACATCCTAAACCGTCAAATCGCGACGATGGCTTTGCAGCAAGCGTGCTCAGCCACAGTACTATGTGCCGTGCGGTGAAGTGTCTTTTGAGTGCAAACGTTCGACGTCCGCACTAACTCCGTGGCGTACTTACTTTACGCTTCCACTTGAACGCGGAACGTCAATAAAATTATCGAAGGCAAAATACGTTGATGCGAACTTGTGCGCCTAAAACGTCGTTTAGTCTTGCAAACGAACTTTTCATTCACTAGGCCTAAACTTCGTTTGGGGGTCTGCACATGTGTGAAGGAATGTAGCGATGTTCTAATGTGATGCGCGACATAGTTTTATATGTTGACGGCGCCTATTCATAAAATTAGAGAATAGTGGGTTTGCAAGTGCCTTTATTTTTCTTGTGGATTCATCATGCTGTGACCTCTTGAGGAATATGCAATTAAGTTAATTGCACTTAATTTATATGATCGATGCAGATGAGAAAATTAACTATATGCATATTTGGTTTTGGTTACTTAATTGTATATTTGTTAAAAACACATTCAAGTCTCTTATAAAGACCACATGATTTTATCTTCCGGCCAATCAAGTAAATTGAGGACTGAACATGAATAAGGGCTTAAGTTTAATCAATTCGTGCAAGGAAGAATTATCACATTTCTATTGTACGCTTGAGATCAGTATGCCCAGTAATTGCAAGCAACGGACACTGGAGTCTTGGGGCTTACATCCTGATTCACGAGCGCATGATATTTTCGTTGCCATATGCTTTGCAGTTGAGGTGAGCTGTTGTTGTCGTAAATTATATGAGGAACATTACTGAAACTGCACATGGGCATGGATAGGCAGTTATATAACTCCCCTCATGGATTCAGTGTATATATGCATCAATATGTCTTATGAACAAGACATTGCTTCCTTCATTTGTCTACAAAAGCTGCATTAGTATTATATATATTATATGAACTTGCTAGAATCGTGAATTTGCGTACCTAGGAAACACATTTGACTGGGTAGTAAAAATAACGCATCAAGTGATTAATTGTGCTGCTGAGTCATTAATGACGAATTCTATCCTTACCTTTGGTATTGCTAGATATATTGTTTACTGAAGTAACTGATGTGGGTTCGTTTATTTTCTTTGTTAATATAGAGCCAGAAAACGCATGTTCTTTTCAATTTCTTCAAAAAGGCATATATTTGACACACTGCCTAGGGACATTTCATATACGTTGAACTTTGGTATATTGAGCATGAAATAACAAATTATCAGATATAATGAAGTAAATAATGTTTCACCGCTGTTACTAGTGCAACATGTGTTTATAAGGAATATCCAATATATAACGAAGCTATCAATCTTTGTGTCAGATGTGACTTTGTTGTAATTAAGTTTGACTTACAATTGTCTGTCTGCCTCCAATAATTGTTAACAATAAATGTTTAACATTGTGCATGCCTCTAGGCGTCTACTGCCTGCATTTTCGACTACTACTGATCTCGTTCAGCTTTGCAACCACCTTCAAGTTGTGAGGGAGATAAAAATGTAATTAGCTGCAGAATTGCTTGTTTCATTTGGTAATTGGCAGAAGGTAGTTGTGACAGGTTGACTCATATCTACTGATGACTTTCAATGAAGTTCTCCCTGGCATGTCCTTGACCTTTTTTTTTTTTTTATAGTGATTCGAGAATTATCCATTGCGAACAACTAAGGACCTTTCTTTTGCTGTGTGCTAGGCATTGTTATGGCAGAACAGTCAGTTGGCATAGCTACATTCGTGTAAAGCTATGCTCATGTTTTATGAGGATATTTCTGAGGAAGTAATTCGGCCCATTGTTCAGCTGATATTTGAGATTGACCCAGTAATGTTATCAGTGCTTCATTTTATCCACGCTTTCTTTTTTTTTTCTCTCTTCCTTTGTTTAATCAGCATATATATGTCATCTTTTTTGTGCATGAAACAAATGTCTTATAAATAATTAATACTGCAACAAAGTACATTTACTCATTTTAAGCTCAGTTCTTTTTTGCTACAACTATAGTACCTTCCAACCTGCTTTCACACAGTTCTAAGCTGAGCAAGTGGTACTGCATGGAAAAAATATATATACGGAAAATGTAATTGTTATCAAAACGTGGCGCACACAGAAAACAAAAATTTGTGAGCAGCATTTGGTGAAAAAAAAAGGCTGTTTGCTACATTATCTAGTGTTACTGTGATGATGCATATTTTCCAGTTGCTGTTATGTGTGCACTGCAAGAGATACTAGCATTGTCCTCTTTGTCTGTTTTTATTCCAACAGCAGCTCCAACAGCAGCTGGCTGTTCCTATTTGTATATGTTCTAGCCAAAGGAGAAACCATATATATCTTTATTTTACTACATTAAAACTATAATTGCATTTCGAAGAGAAAGCTTTTGATACAGTCACTCAGAACTATTTATGGTCTGCAAATACATCATTCGGGGCTGCAAAGCCCCACCAGTCCTTGGCGTCCCTTGACTCTCTATGGCTTGGTTAGAAAGCTAAATATGAAACCATGTGGTCCCTCAAGTTGGACATACAAACTAAATAACACCCTTCTCATCCCCATAGGTGTTTCAAAGGGGACCATTTTGAAATTTACTTTTACATGTGCATATAGATCCATGTGCTTAATGAGGATGACAGGGAATGTTCTGTTAGCATTCGTCAGCCCAACGTGCCTTATTCATGTTCACAATTTTGCCATCACAACTCTGCTCCGACTCTGCCATTCATTTCAAAGATTTTCCTAATCTCACACAGTCTTACTGAATGTATAAATAACATGTAAAGTCCATAAATTTGACTCTGCACACCTTTACTTCAAGCTGGCACACTGACTGACTAATAGCGGTGTCACACAGCCACTTTCGATAGCGATCAAGACTGATCTGGATTGAAATTCTCGACCACGATTGGCTCTGTCCCGCTGCTTGCGCAAAGGAGCCAGTCAAGACCGAGAAATTTGGCTGGGCTTGATAACGAGAGAAAGCGCGGCATGTGATGCTCATAAAGAATGAATTAGTGTTAAACTTAGTAGCAACAAGAAAGATGATCATAATGATGGTGATGACGATGGAAAGATGTACAAATATTGGAAACATTAAAATAACAAATCAAATATTGTCAAATTCAGTTCGGTCGGTCTTTGAATTGAATAGTCACTATTCGTAAATATGAATATATTTTGGACAGTTTTAAAATATTTTATATCAGCTGTGGATGACCAAACATAAAATTGGGGCAAAAGTGAGACAGATTTCTTCGCAGAATTTATACTACACTTAAAACACGAGAAGTTACATTGCACGCTATATACATCACTTAGGGAGCCATACTTGTCTGGATAAACTATGATTTGCGCTGACTGACGATCCTTGAGTATGCGAACAGGCTGTTTATTTGTTCCTAAAGCTTTATTTGTGCTTTTACTAAACAACGCTTCGTAATGTGATTTATAGTAACAGAAGCTTGCTGACATACTGCGTATACTAAGATATGAATATCATTGTTTATTAATGGTGAAAATGGCCTGTTCTATATTTAAAAAACATTCTATATTCAATCCGTTTCACTTCTGCTGTACAATTCATATTTGATTCATTCTCAAAAATTACTATTTGCGCACCTGTAATGGCAGAGTAGCAGAAACTGTAGCAGCTACCTGTACCTGTCTATTAATTATCAATGCAGTACACCAGCAGAAGGTACGGCCCCTTGATCAAGTCAACATAAAAGGTCAATGTTGTGGAGCCCTTATTGTTTCCTTGATGACACGAGGCTGGTATGATGGTTTTGTTCCCAGAAATATCTCAGTGAGCACCACTAATTGCCAGTTATGAGTCCACAGACAAGTTGGATGCATCTGCCCTCGGTCATTTCAGGAAACTAGTTCCTGTACATTAGTGACTGGCACATAATGAAAATGTCTCCGTTATTCAACAGCAATGATCATGCACAAACAACCCAAACCACCTACTCCGGCAGTGGAGAAGATAGCTCAAAGCACAAGCAGTTGGTTTAAAAGGCAGGTTCTGACCTGTCCAAAGTACTCCTTTGCCAAGAACCAAGTGACTTCTGAAAACTTGGCCACTTCTATTAATTTTGCCTTTAGAGAAAAAACATGACAATAGAGTCTGTTTGTCTTTTTTCTTCTTCTTTTTTTTTTGACGTTAAAAGTTATTGCAGTGGCATTGAATCTCAATGGCGTGACACTTTGCGGCTTGTCTATAGTGTCTACTTGAAGATTGTTTACGCAGCAAAAATTTCCACTCCTGAACACCTATAGTTTACATATACTGCATACCTGCCAACTTTTATGATTTTATCGTAAAATGCCTGACATTTAGCGCTCATTCATGATTGTCGTATTGTCACAAAGGTTTCACGATTTTTCATTTTAGGGCAAGAACAACTTGAAAAAAAAAAAAAAAAGACAAATGCTGCTGCTGAGTGATATTTAGGATCCAATTTTTCAAACCTATTGTATCTGTTCTGCCTTCAAAAAAACTACGCGAAATATTTGGATAATGGGTTCTGTTGCCGTGACAAGTTTATGTTCTCTTTTACTTCATCTTTATCGTACCTGTTTCAGAAAGCTATGTGAAATCTTTCCACGATCACTTGTTTATGTAGTCTGATTGTGTTTTTTGTGTTTTTCTGTTTGAATGTTTCTTTTTCTTTCTTTTTTGTTAACAGCGTTATGTAAAGCACATGCTTTCAGTTAACCACTACAAAGCCAGCTCGTGTATGAGGTGGCCAGGTTCTCCTCAAGCTGCAACCTGCAGCTTTTTTGCCTGGTCACCCTCGCAACTTTATTGCAGAATAAAATTCAATTCAAATCAAATTATACAGCCATTCCTGTGAATATTGCATTAATAAACTTCATAAGGTTTTCTGCTTCTCTGTAGCGCAGATCATTGTTGCTGTGACCGTATAGAGCAAAGTCCCTGTTCACAGCATCCCTGCAGGATGACGTCAGTGAATGTTTAATAAGTAGTAAACGTATTGATTGTTCAAAATATTGTCCTATTTTCCAACAAATTTTACTATTTCTCGCTTTCCACTGCAGTATATTTTTAAATTTAAGGTTGGCAGGTATAATACAGTGATCTGGGTTGTACACTGTTGTGTCAACTTTCAAACACGTTTGATCCCTGCTTGTGGAAGCATGAGTGAAGACGATGGTTCTGCACCTGTCATGCAAGGTCTATAAGAGTGGAGCTTCAGCTTTGTTGGTGCGACATTTTTATAAGTTTATAGCACAAAGCCACTGAAGTTAGGGCGGAAATGCGGGCTAGTTGGTTATTCATTATTATCTAATAACAGCACGTAAAACGCGGGACAAACACAGAAGATACGTACAGAGTGACGTACAGTGTATGTCTCTTCTGTGTTTGTTGCTCATTTTACATACATGCTGTTATTACATGATAAAAAAGTTATAGCTTGTGCTATGTGCATCCGGTTTGTCTTTGGGGCTTTGCATGATGAACTTATGACAGGGTTCTCAGGCTCGGCTACTTTTCACCAAATCGGTTACGTACTGTTGGGGTCTGTTAGCTGCAAAAATTGTCGAAATGCACTAGGCTGCATTGCAATTTTTTGTTGTGTTTAAACATAATGCTAAGTCATTGGACATGTCTCTCGTATTCGCATTGAGTAGTGCCGAGCATGGGTTTCTGTGATAACCATTTGGTTGCCATGCAGCTACTTTTCTGGCTGCTTTTCAGCACTACATTCACAAAAGTCCTCTTACTTAAGAGCCCTTCCTGATTGGCCATCATTCATCTTCCGCTCCTCATGATGGCATTCAGCTTGATAATGAGACAATCACCGAAGCTGTGGCCAACTGTGGGCAACACTTCGATGGCTAGGTCTAGTACACATACACGCATGCACAAGAGTGTGTATGGTCACCGTGGCAGCCCAGTGGTTGAGTATCACACATGTAATGCAAAAGGCATGGGTCTGGCTCCATGCCAGACCCACGGCAACCTACGGCAAGTTGCCTTTTCATCCGCTTTCATTTCACTTTGTCTAGTTATTCCTAAATTTCATATAAAAAGAACAATTAATTTATCCTATGCTTTTCCTGGCTGTTCATCGTCTGTTGGCTTCAGGTTGTTGTAACTAACGAAAAAACAATTCATCCCCACGGTTTCCTTTATTCTTTTCGCTCGTTGCAAAAAAAAAAAAAGAAGTCTTGTGAATACAGGTCCTTGTCTTGCTGACTAGCGAGGACTGGATAGCTTTTTTGGCTACTCTCGGACACTCCGTGGCTATTTGGGGCTGAGCAACGTGCCCGATACTGCCGTGCAGGACGGTGCACGGCCTGTGCTACAGCAGCCCCAAGAAATGGCCCCCGCTCATCAGCGTGGTGGCCGAGCGGGTGGACGACGGCTCCCTGGAGCTCTCCATCTGGCGCATGAACACGGCCGTCCAGTGCGTCTCCTTCTCCAAGTGGGCCATCCTGGCTTTGCCCCAGCTGCCAGTCCTGCAAGGTGGGCACACACTCTTCTTCGTGTTGTTTATTGTTTATTTTCTTTTTCTTTTTACACAGCAGCGGCTATATTGTGGACTCACTCCGGTAGTTGTTTTGATGTCCACCGGGATCGCCAGTGTTCATTATCCCAAGAATCCCCAAGTGCTTTGCACAAAGTTTAGGACAAAATAAAAAAGAACGAAAGTTTGTAGTGCTCTGCAAGAATTTCAGCTCCATATCCATGGTTTGCCAGTTGTACATTTTAACTCAGACGAAATAATAAAAGAATGAAATCTTGTAGTGCTCTGCAAGAATTTCAGCTCCAAACCCATGGTTTGCCAGTCATAGGCTTTACCTCAGAGTCATTCTGCCAATGCTGCAGCAGACAAGAATACTACACCTATAGTGTGTGGTTATGCCACCAGCTACTGTGGTTGACTGACACGTAATGACTTAGTTGTGCCACGCTTTGAAAGCGTATGCATCGACCAGCACCTAGACAAAAGCAGTTAAATGAAGCCAGCGATAAGAAGTAAGAGGCAGGATAGGAAAGCAGAGGAAAGAAAAGCTTTGTCTCTCCGGTTCACCACCTCCACAAACAAGGACGACAGCCGACATCTAAGAAAGTTTCCTTATTCTCAAAAGCAGGTTGCTCACATGCACCGCGAATGTTTACTCCAACTGATTCTGTGTGAAACAGGGCAAGACTTATCGTGCATAAGATTGCGCCAGCTATTCTGTCACTGCTTCGCATCATGGACACAATCACAATCTCCTTTTTTTATTGAAATGAAAACGAGAGAAGGAGGCTTATAATGTGATCAAAATTCTTGACACAAACAGCTAGTTCGTCATCGTCGCTGGACAATCACCATAATAAGTCCTGTTCAAAAACCGACATAGATGATAAAGAAGGCTGCTGTGCTGCAGACTACTTTACTGTCTGGCAGGCAGACAACAAAGACAAGTAATTTTTGTGTGAGTGTGTGTGTGCTATAATGAAAGCTGTATTCTTTGTTTTCGACCTTTTTTTTTCTATTCTATGTTCCTCTATTGTCATAGAATAGTAATTGTATTCTTACTGGCATCGCCACTGTCTAGCGGGGAGTTATAAATCTCGTCAAGAGGTTGGTTCCACTTTTTACCATTAATTCCGTCGAAGAAGTTTTCTGGAAAATAGACTCATTTGAATTGACATCACCAGGTAGCTGCAAGGTATAGTGGAATCTTTCAGCCATACTTACAAAATGAGTGGGCCTTTTTCAAGACTCACATTGAAAAATTATAGGCATAAGGTCAAGATAAGGTAGCAAGCCTGAACTGTGGATAATGTTCAGGCATGGCTAAAAAAAAAAACATTTTTGGAGCTGCATTAGTAAATTACCCTTGTACAATACGAAAAAAAAAAGCCACTCTTACCACAAAGAGGTACTTAATAAGGCAAAGAATGCACAGAAATACACCACCTTGAAGTTGCAGCACCAGCTTGCCTAGACATCATAGATTCCCAGTTAACCATTAATGTACTATAGATGTCTATAGAACATCATGTTTGAGACATTGCACACATCCTATAGATATCTATATTTCTCCAAACAGTGTTACAAATACGTACCATGGATAATCTAAGTCCCATCCAGATCACGTTGCTCTAACGTTGAAAGGATGTCGCAGCTGGACATAAGTGACCTCTAATAGATGTTCTTTTTGGGGACGCAGGAGGTCCATAGAACATCTAGTGGATCTTTCCTGCTGACGCTATAATGAGCTGTATACGTGCGAGTGCCACAGTAGATGTACTATTGAATACAAATGAAATGCGAACAGCAGAGTGTGTGGCGTCGGCCAGCGATGATTGTACACATGCATGTGGTTTCGATGCGGAGTGCGGGGCTGCTTGTCCTAGTGCGTATTACGTCACCTGTATTTTGTTGGAAGCTTGTATTCTCACCCCGCCATTGCAGTGCCATTCCTATCTGTGATTACATTTAAGGTGGCTAGCACTGTTGTTGTGCATCCAATGCAATGCATTTTTCGTACTATTACGATTAGACACTGGCAGCTTTGATGGTGGTAACAAAAGCAAAGCAATGCACGTTAGCAAGCTGGGTGCATGCCAGCTATATCACGCTACAGATGTAGCGATGGTGCTAGTCACCATAACACTGTACTGCCAGGTGGGTATGGCACTGCCTGAGGAGAGATGAGAAAACAACTTTCGGACAAAATACGGGTGATGTTTATCGCAATAGGGCGAGCAGTGCTGCACTCTTCCTTGAGAACTACATCCCCATGCACGTGCACAACGACTGGCCGACGACATGCACAGTATACCTTCAGTTATGCTTCGGCCACACACTCCGCTGTTCGCATTTAATTTGTCCTTGATGGTACATCTGCTGAGGCACACTAATGGCACAGTTACCCCCATTGTCGGCATGTAGCTGGTGACTTTGCTTGAAATGTTTTGTTAACGTGTAAACGTGTGAATGTGAAAATATAAACTGCAACACTTAAGGTGAAATCCTTAGATGGTTCAATCGTCGAAAAATCCGATGTCCAGCGTCGCAGCACTAAAATTCAATGGCACTAAAATTGGGGATTGAACCTTCAACCTTTGGTGTTAATTAGGTCGAAGCGAATTAAGGTACAATTCATTAAGATAGAGTTAATTGAGGGACTCTGACCCACGGCCTTTGTTGGGAGTCGAAACCACTTGGAGATATGGGCGAACCGGCCACATCTCCAAATTATCTCCAAGTTGGATTCCAATTGACATGGTGAAGGTAGAGTCGAACCCACTACCTTGGGTGTTCATTAGAGCGAAGTTACTTAAGGCAAGTTAATTACGGCAGAGTTAATTAAGGCACTCGAACTCTCGAACTTTGGTGGAAGTCAAACCCACGACTTTTGGTGGGAGTAGAGCCCGCAACCATTGGTGTTAATTATGACGAAGTTAATTAAGGCACAGGTAATTAAGGCACTCGGGCCCACAACTTTGGTAGGAGAAAGCAATAGAAGTAACAACGCATGCGAATGACAAATAATTTAATTAATACTTCGTGAGTGCGCAGGCTTCTGCCTTCATCCTCTTCAGTGTTCGCTAAAGTGACTGTCAACTTTTATATATAGTTCTAGCGCTCATAAAAATGCGAAAACTGTGCTAAGAAAACCGTAAATCCGCATTTTGATCATTATGCATCATTACAAATCCTGCAATGGATAAATGAAAAATAGTGAGTTCAGTAAGCACTAGGTAAAGCACACCAGTGAAACTCACAATGTCATACCAATGTTACTTTTTATTTATACAACTCGTAAAGCTTTATTACAGAAATGATCGGCCCCCAGCCAGGCACATGTATGAAATTATTCATTACGTGTTCGCACTGTATACAAACAGGTTAAACGCGGATCTAAAAAAAAACGTAATCAAAAACAGATTCTTGAAAATTAAACTTTATTAAAACACAAGTAACGAGTAGGCACAAAATGACTAACGAGTAGGCACAAAATGACTAGTAGGCACAGTGCCACAATTATAATTAAAAAGAATAAAACTGATTAGTAAGAGGTAGTATCACATACTAATTAATGACCAAAAGTGCATGGCCTGCTTGCCAGCAGCTGCTTCTGGGGCCACCGGATTCAAGATAGAAAGCCAGTACTTTCTAGCTGCATTGAAAAATATATGGGAAAATAATTTCCACGCAAGCAGAATCCAGAGATGGAATGTTCATCTTGATAGGCAACTTGGTCAGGCAGCTTCTCAGATCACAAAAGTGCCAATAACATAATTCTGCCAGAGACTTAGAGATAGGCATTGCAAATGAGAAGCATCCCTGACACTTGAAGAGGAACGCTGGAAACCAAGCGATACAAACATGTGCGAAAATTAACCATCAAAACATTGCCTCCAGAACATTCCCGTAAGTGCTCCGCAAGGCGAACAAATGTACCACAAATAGCAGTCAGAAGCACAGCTCTAAATTTCAGCACGCAACTGTACAGTTCTGCCTAGTATATACGTACTTAGGCCATGGTCAACCGCACAAAAGTTGAAATGACACAATAAAGCACACGCTGCTCGCGCCCGGAACATTGCTGCGCACTTGCATCGAGGCGCGTGTTGCTGAATTGATATCAGTGGCGATGCGAAGTCAAAGCTATTGCGAGTTCAAGCTTCTTTTTTTTCTTTATAAACTGTCGTAATACATCAGCAAGTTAAAGGTTACGTATTTTCAACAATGTACTAATAGATATAACTGAAAAATAAAGCATCTTTGTATGAGAAAGAAAATGACGTAACCGTGACCGAAAGCATAGCGAAAAAATGCCGAAAGTTGGCTTTTGCGCGCGGTGTCCGGCAGCAACTTTACTAAACCTCCAGCAGTGCGTGCAAAGGTCGTGCTAAATTGCAAAATAATTAATTTAATGCTTTTGCTCTCCTAGCTTCCCATTGTTAGGCATTAGAGACAATTTGCTTGTATTTCTGCAGCATAGTGCGTGCATCGACTCATAACGCACAATGTACGATCAATGCACGAGAGCTTTGAATGTGCAAGAGATGCGAAATTATAAGGACATTCGACGTCCTCTGGATGACCCTTGACTGTCATGTACTAGTCGAACATACTATAGATGTAAACTGGACGTCGTTAAATGTCTTGGATATTTGGTCTTTTGTGGTACATCCAATGGATATTTGTGGTTCACTGGGTTATGATGCTCTCTTTTTAGGCCTAGTTAATTTCTTACTGGTAAAAATCGATCGCATTGTATTCTAAATGGTCCTAAGACTGAACTTAGCCAGTTTCGAGAACTTCCACAGAGCCACAACTGCTCAAATGCAAGAAAAAGGAAAAGGTTAAATTCACGTTACACTGACTCACCAGCGCTGGGATGTCATTTGTAAAATTGAACTTTGACCTTCATTTTCTCTTCTATAATCAGCCTTTTACCAAGAATCCAATGAAAATTACATTTCGAATGAATACTTTATCAGCCTAAACAGATTCAGCTGTTTATCTTTAGTGTCCCTTTAAATGGTATTGTGGTTGGGATTAAGATTCCGAAGTAATAATAATAGTAATATTGTACTAATTGTAATATTGTAATAATAATTGTACGAAGTCTCGTTAAATTTTTGGTCTAATATGCACACACACGTAAAGAAGAATTGGCCTGCCAAAGCCACTGTTGAGCTTGTGTGGTGCATCCTTGCAGCAGTGACCGCCTCATTTAAAAGGGATGTGTATTGTAAGATTTAACGTTGCACAAAATGTAGCATTTTGCCTAACATTCGCACATCACCTATGCTTCACACACGCACCATAGAGGATTAAGTGTCATGTTCATCCACCATAGTGGCTCACTTATGGGTGGCACTCTATTGCTGTGCACAAGGTCACAGGTTCAAGTCCCGGCCACATTTTGATGGGGGCAGAATGCACGAACACTTGTGTGTGCTGAACTGGGCTGGTTGATGCATTCTTAGAAGGGATTCGAACAGCGCTTTAGACAGGATGCTGCAAACAGGACAAGGACAGGGTTGTTAGTCAGCACTGTGTCTGTCGTCTTTAGTACTTCATTTTCTCTGAAGCGCTGTTCGATTCCCTTCTAAGAACAACTGTATGTCGTGTTTCAGGTGCGCATTAAAAGACACCTGGGTGGTGAACATTCAAGAAGCACTAAAGAGAAAAACAATTTCAGCTGTAATGACACCTCTTCAATACCAGTAAAGCCACTCTCACCACGAGAAGCAAGAAAAGGCGCAAAAACGAAAAACTGGTGACATCTAGAAGTTCCTACACCAGTCAGCCATGACTTTATATCTCCATGGATTTCGATGGCATCTGCTTAGGCCCAGTTAATATTTATTGGTAAAGATTGAATGCATTGTATTCTAAAGATGCCAAACACTGCACTTACAGTGGTGGGAATGCTGCGCCAATATTGCTCAAATGCCAATTGTATTAATGTCGACAGTCAACGTGAGATGGGTTCTGATGGAACTTTTCTGCCTAAATTGCACCATTGCTGCACCGTGACACACTTTTGGTGGTGCGGAAGTTGGGAAGCTACCACACTACACGTTGCAAAGTGTGTCGCCGCTGCATTCATTGACTGCATTTATTCGTGGCATTACAGCCAATGAGATACAAACAACACAGACCAACACCATCAATACAATCAGATACCTTGCTTTTAAATATTGCCGCGAAGTAAATTGATTTTAATGCACCTCAACTTAAAAGAACATTATATAAAAACTTTTCTGCTAAGTCATGACATTTCATATAAGTAAATATGCTCCCTGAACTGTATAATCCTGTCAGGAAAAAATAACTCTGTGTCGTGATTTAAGTGAATGTGTTCTTTTGTGTTGCATTTCAAATTTGTCAGATCTAATAAGTTCTTGTGAATGACCTGTGTGCAAGGTGCACAGAAAATGTATGTCACTAAGTGTGTGAGCAATCTATAGACCTATAGACCTGAATCAAATGTAAACGTACCTGTATGTTAAATGCCAACAGGAGCAAGCACCTCTGTCAGGACACACGGCCTTTGGCTGTTGCTAATAAGCAAGAATATTTTTTAAAGAGTTGATTTAAGGTTTGTTAATTTGTGCAGCGCAGCAGGCAGCATGTCCCTTTTAGTGTAAGCTCGCCGTTGCCGATGTTGCATGCCATGGTGAATCATTTGTTTTGTTCACAGTTTTTGATGAGAAAATGATTATGTCAACTGGAGTGAACCGTAAACTAAATTTCGTTTCTCTGTGTGTGCTGCTCGAAACACAGGAGCAGGTGCTCCAAAAGTAGATTTTGCCTGCCCCACTGGTTGCTCCGAGATGCATGAAAGGCATTCCATCCGTGGCACTTAGCGAGTTTCGATAACTCTTACCGCGCCCCATGGCCCAAATATCGAAATGTATTTCGACAATTGTGACATAACACTAACACATTGGTACTGTGCTTTTGGTGTGAAATTTATAAAATGGAAGTTTAGCCTTAATTTTTTGTTCTAGTAACAAACTTCTTACCCCGAAATTTGTTTTGAGAGAACACTTTGTCAGTGTAAACTGATTTAATGTTTCTATTTAGTGTCCCTTTAAAGGAGTACACTGACACATATCTTCGAAGTTGTTGAGCCTATGCTGCGTACACCCTGTAGTGGGCAAGTGTGAAGGTTGGGGAAACGTACAATATTTTAATTTGATACGAAAGCTGCATCTCAGTACCAGCGCGCAGTGGCATAACGTCATCATCCTGCATCGTGAAATCATAGAACAGAGTTCATAAGTAGACTTAATAAATTATTAACAGGAGTGCTGTGCACATTTCTGCTGGCTGTGCTCACATGTGACAGCAACAGCAATCACAGGAACAGGGTGAGGTAGTGCATCATGGCATCATGGAACACTGGTTTATAAAAACGAGTACTATTACAGTGAGTTACATTGTATGTTTTGACACTTGCCAGTATTTTGTCTAAGGTTTAAAGAGCTGTGACCTTCCTTTGTTGCAAAAGAAAAAAAAAAGGCAAGTTGGAAATGTCATGCAAGTACTTTTTTAACCCAGAGTTATACACTATGGTATCTCATAGACCTACATGTTGGTTCGGGAGGCGAAGCCCCATCGACCATTTGCCATGTTATTCCACCCCATTGCTTGTTTACAATCACTGAACGACAATGGCAAGGAGTAAAGGGCTCGCATATCGAGGCACAAACAGAAGATGTGCCAGATCGGGGCCAAGCGTGGTGCAGCGAGCTGTTTGCTCTGAAAAAGAAAAATATCTCCCGTAACAATATAATTTAAAAAAAAAAAGGATTGAGATATAACATGGGAGGCAGCAGTAGGGCATTGCGTACGCTGCAAGTGTATTGTGACACTCACCTGTCTGTTTTCGGCACGCTATCTCACAGCAGGCTATCCTGCTCACTGACGCGAGACACCAGGCGTGTCGCAGCTGAGTGGGCGCCTTGTTTGACGAGCCCTTGTCTTGCGAGCCCATTGTTCGACCTTGCTACGTCTTGAGCTGTCATGCCTCCATTGTGCTTGGTTGGCTCCTAGCTGGTATTCCTCCTTCACTCTGCTGTCGTGGGCATGCTCTTTACTAGCGATTGTCCGATTTGTTGGGTAAATACTGGGTAAACAATTTGGCCCAATGTGCATTCCGAAAAAGATAAACAGAATTGAATTTTGCGCCTTAACAAATCACTAGACTGATAAATTTATGCATTACTCTTTCATTTCGTAAAGGAAAAAAAAGAAAAGAAAAGAAGACCTGTGATGTGACACATTTAAGAAAAGATAACAAAAAGCTGTTGTCCTCCTATATGGCAGCGAGTATTAGAATTATGTGGTGTTTTTAATGTCACAGTGTCCAGAATGTTTTGTCTTAACACAGAAAGAGACTGTATTGCATCATTTTCTTGTTTTTTAGCCATGGAGACTTGCTACTTTTAAAGGCTTATAGATTAATTTGTGAAAAGCTTCCATTCGCACTATTTACCAACTGCCAATTTCCTAGTTGCAGTTTCATGTGGTTTGCTCACTACTCAGCCATGGCAAATGTAAGACCAATTATTTACCTACATTATAGTACTACGAAATTTACTAAGATGCTGGGGAAAATATTGCTTGTCGACATTAAAATCAATTCATTTTTTTATGTTCAGTCGATGCAATCATTCCATTCGCTGTACTTATGACAATAATTGTGCTTAGCTATAAACGTTAGCTTTGTTTTTTCGTTCTTTTTTTTAGCTACTGAGCTCGAAATGCATTGTTTTCTGCTATTGTGTATATCTTAGCTTTTTTTTTTTCAGTTGAGACTAACAGGAGGTTCTCCTTTTAGCCTATTAGAAAGGGGATCTCACTGTGGATACATAATTACCATTTTGCAATATATTATGTTATAAAATATAAGCTGAGCCTTCTTATGCTCTTAGAATAGTTACGCTTACTTAGTAACTAGCCTATTAGTAGCATTTTTCTACAGCCACACTACACATGCTTCATATTGCACGTTGTAGTAACGGTGGATAAACAGACACTGCCAAAACTGCAGGCTAAGTATCGACGTTGGCGGTATTGGGCGAACTTGTACCTCAGCAGAAGACCAGCAACAGGTGAATCACAACAATAGCAGTGGGCACGGTCGGCAGTCATTCTCTGATCTCACGGGTCAGCTACGTCTGCTGCATATATGTGTATCACTGCACCTTCCAGAGCAATTGCTGTTGCTTGTGTGCATTTGAGAACGTTAACACTATCCACATCAAGCATGTAGGCTGACGGAAAAGCGCTTATGTGTATAGATTCAGTGCACATGAAAGGGCCCTACACCAGGTTTAGGCATTGCAAACAGGCAATTGCGATGCATCGATCACACAGGTGACAATCGTGGCGGCAAAGTATTGAACTAAAATTCTTACAAAAGCCTGCCTGGTGCAGTGAAGTCACCGGCAATGCGTTTCTGCATCACATGCATGCTACCTGCGGTGCATCGGTAGCCAGTTGCAGCAAGAACAGCTTCGACAGTCTTGTAAAGCAGAAACGCCTTTGCAAGTGCACCGTGCAGCAGCAAAAAAAGGAAGAAATACCAAACCAAAGCAGGCAGGGTTTTGGGGGGTGGTGGCTATGACTAAATGGGAGGAGGTGGGCCCTTGGCTCCCACCTGGGAGGCAGCAGGAGAGGAATGTCACTTGCGGGCACTGGTCAAGGAAAAGGGAGAGAGCGTCTCCTGGGTGAGGATAGCTCGTTTCCTTGCAGCAATGCTTTACAACATTTCGTTGCTTCTGTCTCGGCTGCTGCTAAACCCTCTTTAAAAATTATTGTGGTAAAATGCTCCCCTGAATGTCCTTTTACAAAAAAATTATACCGTGCCTGACGGGGGCCATTTTAAAGGGGCCCTGAAACACTTTTTGAACATAATAAGAAAACGTTGCTGATCTGCAGAAGAGGATTCTGTGGACACGTGAGCCAAATATTGCACTGCTTGCAGCAGGAAATTCACAATCTCGTCGTTGAAAGCAGAAAGGCCAACCAGCAGCTATTGGATGATTTCGTGATTGCGAGGACATTTTCAGTAATGCTATTATTGCTAATTTTGAGGTCAATATTTGAAAAATGTACTTTATGGCAGTATTCTAAAAAAAAAAAAAAAGGCATTTCATCTTTGCACTGCATGCCGATAGTTGTACGTAGCAGCATGGTGGTTAAAATTAATCTGCAGTCCCACCAACCAACATGTTAAGCCCCACTAACCAACAATTCAAACAATCAATCAATCAATCAATCAATCAATCATGTCATGTTGACTTAATAAGATGTGAATAGTGAATTACATAAGGCAGTAAAAACATTCTAAAGGCAAGAGGAAAGGAGCCTGTTTCAAAAAGATATGCCATGGAGCTATTCGCTATATGCAGTTGACTCCCGTTAATTCAACCTCGGTTAATTCGACTTTTCACTTAATTCAAATGCACTGAAAAGTCCCATTGAGAAACCGTACATAAGCAGCCGTACCATTTGGTTTTTCATATTGAACAGAGTGAAGCAGTTCCACTTATTACGTACTACTTAAACCATATTTGGGATTGATGATCAAGTTGCTTATGCAGTTCTCAAACTGCATGTCATCTTTCTTTTGTACGCATGCTTGTTAGTGCTTGTGCATTTTGTCTTTCAAAATACGGCAATTTTACATGAGCTTCACACATGATCAAATGTCCGGTCTAGTACATTCATTTTGACATGTAACTCTAGAAGAGAACAGCAACTTTGAAGCAGGGTGACGTTGCAGTCAGTCGTGATGATTAGTTTTTGACAGTATTTAGTCAGGTGTTTGTCACAAGTTAAAATGTACATACCTGCCAGCTTTTACAATTTTATAGTAAAATGCGTCTATCTTAGGCTGTCTATGATTCTCGTAATGACACCTATAATTTTAAAAAAATACTTATTTACTCCCGTTTATGGCAAAATGGATTTCAAAATTATGCAAATACAGTCGCCAACCAAATTTGCAGAATCACATTTTTCTGAACCATTTGATTATTTGGACCTACCCATAGAGCCAGCACCCACTCCATAGAACCAGTGTGTAACGGGAGTCATAATTTTGGCCGCCATCACATGAATATTTCTTGAGTAGGCATTGCTAATAGTATTTTTGTATGTCAAGGCACAGATCATATTCTAGATGCGACTATCCCACTGAACACACATTGGTCTAGAAGCCGTCTTCAAGACGTCTTGACAAGATAAGCAAGGTGTCTTGAAAACCATTTTAAACGTTTACAAGACGTCTTGAAGGCGTGTTGGCAAGATATTAAGTACTTTTTCAAGACATCTTACCAAGATTTTGTCGGACGTCTTGAAACGTCTTGTAGCCATCTGTAAGACCGTCTAATGCACCGCCAAATTTGAGATATCAGACGTTTTACAAGACATCTTGTAGACGTCTCAAAGACGGCTAGAAGGCGTTTTGCAAGACATCTTGGGAACGTTTTGAAAATGGCTACAAAACGTTCTGCTGGACGTTTTGAGGATGTCTTAAAAACGTTTTTAAATGCTTTATACATCTACTGGTCAACTAAGGCATGGCCTTTTCTAGTCGCTCGTATTTAGCTAATTAAGCCCTAAATGTTGTTTTACAGTATTTATAGTATTTACAAAAGATAGCGACAGTGAAAATATACTTAGTCTAAAGTGGAGAGGATGTGAAATCTGAACACGACGTAGGTTATTTCAACACAGAATGCATTCCATAAAATTACGAAGTCTTCACTTCGAGGAAAAAAGTGAAGAAACAAATAAGCAATAAACCTGCTGACTATGAATATATATATATATATATAAAGTACAACGGACTTGACCTCTCTAAACTTTAGTTCAACACCTGATCTATTGTCAGCTAGGGGAAGCACTAGCACAAATATGACATTTTAAATAGTCTCCAGAAGCTAAAATTAGGTCATATTGCAATCCAGATGGTCTGTCTCCTTCCGATGTCAACTATCCAACGAAATGTTGCCTAGCTTCAGTGATCTGGCTAGAAACAGCATACACTGCCCATTAAGTCCAGGAAGACCCAATATCATTTTACTAACCTTGTCAGTACTGATGTAGCTTTGCAGATGGAATAATATCAAAGACTCCAGCAACACTATTACAGAAGTTTTCCTTGCATGGATGTTTGGCACGTACACGAATTTAGATACAGAAAACACCCTTACATTAGAGCACTAATTATAAAGGAATTGAGTGTCTCCCTCTTATCTGCTACATAGAGAAATCAATGAGGATGCTCCTATCCCTCGCAATATTGAAAAAAGGTTGGCTTTACCGACAGCACCAATCCTTATGGCCCACTTCTTATAACGCACCATCACTGAAATATTGGCAAAGCCACAAAAGCGATAAACAGGTGTGAAAGCCACGTACGCTTAACATAAATCATGATTATTCACACAGATTAAGCGCTAAAGTAGCCAAAGGCTTCAAAGAATGTTTAATAAATCAGTAACACGCCACTACATAAGCAAAATGTTTCTAATGCACCTCCTCGAGTTTTGCATTGTTATCACAGATTGGTCACTTCACAATTCAGAGAGCTGGCTTAGACAGTTCCACAGCCTGATGCACCCACAGAAAATTTAGCGTGTTCCAATGATGCTTGACCTCAGATTTGGCACCTGTAATTAGAAGGTAAGACAAAAGATTAACAAATGTGTTACAGTGAAACTTCGTTATAACGAAACTTGATATCACAAATTATTGTTTACAACAAAAAGACATTTCCGCTGAGATCTCCGAAGATATCCATGTTTTTATAACCTCGTTATTACGAAGTAAAATTATCCTGCCAATAGATACCAAACTTCAGTTTTCTCCGAAAAAAGAAATGCCCGACCCTTGCAGGCTCGCTTCTGCTTTCCGCAGTGTAGAGCACACATTCGTTGCCGATGTTTAAAACGTTCACGTATTTGCGTTTAATCCACCATCGAACACTGGTCCTTGTCACTACTACGCGTAGTTGCGCATAAGTAGACTTTAGATCGCCATTGCAATTCCTCTCACTGCGGCACCACGCAGGCTAGTTAGTGCAGCTATAGGCGTGGCCTCGGAGATTGCGTCAGTGCAATTTCAGAGGCCACGCCTCCCTGTGTGTACCACGTGCTGCTCGCACACGACGAATATTGTTGGTGTCACAGTGATGTTGGTTCGCGATGCTAGAGACAACCCAACTAAAGGCGGTAACGAAAGATCATCACATTGAAACAGAAGGCAGCTATCGTAAAGGCAATCGTGCCAGATGCTAAGAAGTGGTGTGTTAAGGACGCCGAAGTTTCTTTTGCTGTTTTATTAGAAGTTCAGCGAGCACGTGGCCATGTAGTAGTTCTGCTGGCCGAAAAGCCGTCTTCTTCTATACAAGTTGCAATTTGTGCGCGACATTGCACATGTATTGCAGTGAACGGCAGTAATGAATATAATGACGTAATTGTGGCTCCCACTTCAACTTCGCTATAAAAAGATTTAATTGCATATGACTGAAGAGCTCCCACTCATTTATACCACTTCCTTGTTTGCAAACAGTAACTGTTAGAAATCCGACCTAGGTATCTTCCGTATGCAGATGCAATAATGCCATCGCTGCGATTCGGCCTTATCTGTAGCCTCGGCAGCAAGCCCCCAAGATACTACCGTGAAATCCGGATTCTTGGCGATAACGACAGCCTTGTCCAAGAAGGCCAGTGCCATGGTTGGAGGCTGCCACGTCCTCTGCAACTACGTCGCAAGCAACATTTTTCGTTTTCAAATCATACACATGCTGAAAGCCCTTTTTCGAACTTGCACCTTTTGTTGATTTAAACGTAGTAGCAGTTTGCGCCGAAAACCAATTCTACACCGTGTCTTTCACATGTACCAGTTCATGATGCAACGTGCAGGCAGGAACATATATGCGCTGCGCGTCATAGGTTTTCAGAACGTGACAAGACCTCCTTTTGGGGACATGTTGAATGGCAGTGTCGACTCAAGGACGTGCGGCCAAGCGAGGTCATTGGTCAAGTTAAACGATGTTCTACGCAACGAATAATACCCACACTCAGAATGTTCGCGATGTAATTTGAGCCAGGCGCGTAGCCCGGATATTTTTTTCGGGGGTGGAAGAGCTAAAGCACCGCGATCGTCCTGACTGCGGTGCTTCGGTCTTTTAAGCTCCCAGGTGTCGGAGAAGCGTTGAGACGCGAATGCCCATAATAGCCGCACGTTCGAAGGATACGCGCCTTTGTTAATAGGCGACGTGGCAGGCACACAAGGGAGCAGGGCGTAGGCCGTAAAAAAAAAAAAGGACAAAATTTGGTGGGGGGGGGGGTGGAAGCCCGGTCGCTCACCCCCACCTGATACGCCACTGCCCTGAGCGTCCTGATTTAGAGCAAATTTGCCGGGATCGTTGTAAAATTTTTCCTTAAATCCTGGCGACCACATTTCTGACAATGACTTGCACAGATTACGTCCGAGTGAGCATAACTGGAAATGTTCATTCGTTCCATGAAATATCGTTGAGGCCTGCCACATTGCCGGCCACACGCACCCTCGAGCTCGCACGACCCTCGCCCATGTCCGTTGAGTGAGCAAGGCCATCGAAATTGTTCTGAAACCCTATGAAGTCAATGTCCCACCTTTAGTCCCACTAGTTGCAGTATGAACAGGCAGAGGTGAAGATTCAGAAGATATGTTTCAAGCATTGTATACTGAACAGCCTGCGTGAATCGCGACTATCTTTACATCAGCGAAAGCAGTCATTCTGAAAGCGCTTGAAGCATGAAGTCTATGTCAAAGATATCAATTAGAAATGAATCAGGCGTGAAGAAATAATGTCGTTTCCATTGCACTTGCGGAGCACGTGGCAGGCTGAATATGCCACCGACGAGACATGGCTTCTATCATTGCTAAGGAAACTGGATTTGAAGGGAGTTACTGGAATGCTTTGCTATACAGACTACAAAAAACTACAGAAAAAACGCTGTATCGCAACGATGGCAACATCCCGCCTGCATACGCAGAATGCCGTCGTTTCGAGCAGTTCGTGTTGTGAACAAGGCTTCCGTGCATCCAATTCCGTGCACTTTTTGATCGGCGTCCTCTGTTTTTTTTCTTCTTGTAACATGAACTCCAGAACCAAGAGAAAGCAGATGCAGCACTGAATTTGAATTTATTATCTAGCTGTTGCATAGTATGGAAGTCCATGTGAGCAAAAAAAACTGAAGACGGCAAAATTCTACGTATTAATCATTCTTGTGGTTTAAATTAGGACAGATAGATTTGTCAAGAACCAAGTGAAGCAGCATAAAAAAAATTTGGTCCAAACTATCAGTTAATGAGAACACAGAAATACATATGCCGCACATACAGGCCACACTTAGAATTTATTTATTTAAAGGCGCAAACGATAGGACATTACATACATGTGTTATTCTGAAGGTCAACATCTTGTTCTGTCATTACTGAGGCCCCAATGACGTATTCACCTTCTTCTGTCATTGTCGCCTCAGTGGTAAGCTCAACCTACTCAGAGGTTGGTTCAGCTTACCGGTAACAGCATATACAATTAAAATGACAATTACATGACAAGCGCCATGTGCTAGTCATATCACTACTTCAAACCATTACGTTATTAAGCACCTGGAATAGCATGTCAGGCGAATAGCCAGGCTAACATCTCCAGCCTCTCATTAAAGAATGTTTCTCTCTCTCTATGTGACACAGAAAGCAGCTTATAACGTAATGGTTTGAAGCATGTGATATGGCAGGACCATTGCGCTTGCCCAAGTGCTATCTGCCACATGCAATGCTTTTTTTTTTTAATTTGGTTCAGTCTAAAAAAAAACCTTGTAAAATGAGAACATACGGTATGTTCTCAAACTACATGGTCCTTTTTATTTGAGCTGAACTAAATTTTAAGAACATGTGGCAGACAGCACCATTGTGCTGTCCAAATTGTTCTAAATTACTCGATGAGGTGGCCTATTACTTCTACGAAAAATGAAAACGTTTAATTGAACAACTGACAGTTACACTAATTAACTTTTTATTAATTACCTCACTGCACATATTTTAATTGTAGCCGGTGATATCGACTTGGAACAAATTCTGAGGATGGCAATGGTTTCGAGATATGCGGTATCAAACTTGCAGTAAAAGTTCAGTTTTTTAACTTAATTTTTATGAAAACACTGTTTCATACATTGCAGCATACACTAACTGGAACGCCAATGCATTTCGGTGGACACATTAAAAATTATTATGTATATCGAAACTAGCGTAGTCCTCAAATCTCAGTCTAAGTCGATATGCATTGCATACCCACTAGCTACAATTCGTAGATTAAAATATGTGCTGCAAAGTAGTTTGTTTATTAGCGCAATTAAGTAAATTATTCGAAAAGCATATTGGTTTCTCCTAACGTAATGGCTGCCTCATCCTATAATTTTGATCAAGGTTTATAATTGTGCTATCTGCCGCAGGCAATTTTTTTAAATTGGTGCAGCTAAAAGAAGACACCACGTATATGGACACATAATCCGCTCTGGAACAATAATGCGGCCTGACTTGTAGACTATATTTACGCATGTCTATGGCACAAGAGAAGTAAGAAATGACCTTTTCAGCGTTGCAAATAATTAGTCTTGCGATAACAAAGGCCCATCGTTATGTGGATCACAGGAAACCACTCTCTCATGCATCGTTCTGTTTACCAGCACTTCAGCTTGCTGATAGAACGCTGCAAGTGTCTGATTTTGCTCAACGCTTGACACTACGTGCGAGTAGGTACACATACCTCAATTTATTTAATTATCCAGGTACCGCACGGGTTCCCACTGGAACATTACATGAACAAGCATTTACCATATGCCGCTCTACCATTGCCGCTACCGTATCCACCAGCTACCGGTTGGTTTGCTTGCATTGCCTAAAAAGCACGCCATGCGTACAATTGGCGCAGCTTAGCGAACATGCGCCAACCAGACTTATGGCTGACACCGTCGCAGCAACGGTATAAAGCCATATATAGCGCTATGCTAAACTTTCGTAACAACCCTAAAGTTTCAATTTCAGTTCCCTTCCAGAGAAGTGCGTAGGAGGAAACCTCTACCAGCGATCCCATAAAGCTCTGATAAAATAACGGGTAAACAAGAAACAAAGCAACAATTCACAACAGCGTGATCCGCCGCGGTGGCTCAGTTGCCTAAGGCGTTTTGCGCTGCCGAGCTAGCACAAGATCATTTCGATGAAGGCGAAATGCAAAAACGCCCGTGTGCTTGCGTTGTATTGCACGTTAAAGAACCCCAGTGGTCAAAATTAATCCGGAGAACTCCACTACGGCGTGCCTCATAATCAGAAGTGGCTTTGGCTCGTAAAACCCCCGAAAGAAGAAAAACACAACAGCGTGGAAACGCGTAGATGGCCTGGCGATATTTCTTTAACCAGAGAAACAAACAAGGAAACAAGATATGGGGCGTGCTGTAGGTGCGCAAATCCCGTCTGCGGCGGCCGCATTAGAATGGGGGCGAAATGCAAGAATGTCCGTGTGCTGTGCATTGGGTGCACGCTAGAGAGCCACAGGTGGTAAAAATTCATCCGAAGTCCCCTACTAAGGTGTACTTCATAATCATATCACGTTTCTGGCACGTAAAGCCCCAGATTTTCATGAATTTTAATTACGAGTTCACACAACGTTTCGTTTTCAGCCCGCGAGATTTAGCACATTCAGATTATGACTTGCGGTAGGAACGCCGATGCGAATTAATTTAAGCCATGCACAATTTATGGGTTAAATTGATAGCACGAAAGAAATTTATGCGCAAAGCGGCGTGTTCCCGAGTCTGCATCCATGAGCAGGCACCCACAAAGGTCGCAATATTTTAGAAATGCCAAACAGCAATCAATAGATTCGAAGCGTGGATGAGTGTAGCTCGAACGAATGCGCAGTATACAGTTACATCACCGTCACTAAACGCAAATGAAAAGAATAAAACAGGTGGGTCACTCGCAACCAGTACAATACGAGTTGAAACATAACACGTTGCAAGCAAGCGCAGTAACACGCAACAGCAAGTGTGCGATTTTATGCGAGAACAATGGGGATCTAGATTCGAGGCGGGAATATTTTTGAACAGCGCTACCGCGCCAGCCAGGAATTGAATAAAAATAAACATGCCAAACAAATTATGTCGGCTACGCAAGTTTGCCTGATCGCGTTCGTGATCGCCAACAATATTAATGCGGGAATGGTGGGCCACTGGAAGAGCAAGCAGCGTAGTTCTGTATCGCCAAACGAGCGACACTAGTTGAAGCCCTAAAGTTTCGGCATGCGTACAGCAGCAGCTGTGATAAGCCTGTCATGAGTAATTACCTCTCCTTAACGTTAAAAAATTATGGGGTTTATACGCACCAAAACCACGATCTGCATTATGAGGCACGCCAAAGTGAGGGATTCCGGAATAATTTGGACCACCTGGGACTCTTTAGCGTGCACCTAAATCTAAGTACACGGGTGTTTTAGCATTTCGCCCCCACAGGGACACTTACTGTCCCGAACGCATTCCACGGACCATGGATGACTGCAATATAATTAGGAATTGAATTTGTCAGTGCAGTGCTGTATCTCGCACATTGTCAGGATCATCGAGAAAAACACGAAAACGCGTCTTGAAATAGTTATTCACAATGTGGAAAAAGCAAGCATTATTTTATCTGTGACAAACATGTATCAACGTCTAATTTAAGACAGCGGCAAGCTCACAGTATACTTTTCGAGCGTGTCGCGCAAACGTGACATGCCCGTACAAAGGGCATTTGGGGGTAACAATACTCAGAAATAAGGCACTTTTGTGTGGTACTCACTTTTTTTTGGCCGTATCGACGAGGCAGGAGCCGCTTTCCAAGTCAGAGAAGTGACGCCGCGTACTCCGAGGGTCAGCAAGGGTCCTTGGTAAACGCATTGAAGACACAAAATGGAGAGCACGCTCTGCCAGTTTTCAAAGTCGAAAACAAAGGCGCGAACCGACTTGCCCGAGCAACCGGCGCCGCTTCCCGCCGTGAAAGGGTAAAGATTGAAAGGGCAGGTCGCGAGAGAGAATGGCAAAGGGAGGTTGAGCTCACGCGACCAAACCAACGCC
Source organism: Dermacentor silvarum (assembly GCF_013339745.2). Classification (NCBI taxonomy): domain Eukaryota; kingdom Metazoa; phylum Arthropoda; class Arachnida; order Ixodida; family Ixodidae; genus Dermacentor; species Dermacentor silvarum. The sequence goes on from NC_051161.1 coordinate 147,883,356, forward strand.
CTCTCTCATGGCTTTCGGTCACATGATAGTTGAAGGCGTCGAGAGAGCGTGGTTGTTTAGAGGAAGAGGCGCTATGCAGCCAGGGCCACCGGGCATGGTGGGAGGTAGAAAATTTCAATCTCATCCTCCTTCCATGTCTGCCAGTAGCGGCGCCGTTAGCCTTTCATTAGCACGGAGAAAGGAAACTCCGCAAACACGCTCGCGTAGAGCGCCCGCACTGAAATGCGCAATGCTTGCAGCGTTAGCTCCGGATACGTAGGAATGGTGAAATCGACATTCTCGGCAATTGCTACACCAATTTCGATTACTTTTCTTGCGTGTAAAATAAAATGTAAAATCAAGTATGGGCTGGAAGCAGATGTTGATTTGATGTCGGTGCTGTCTTTCGAAAGAGTCTCGAAAATTGGAAAGTATCAAGTTTACAACTCTGCTACATAGCAATACTAAAGGATACCGCAATTTTGTAATGTGCACCTAATAACACATCCAAAGCAGACAAAATAGATGCAGTATACGCGGCTCTGGAAGATACCGCTAATTATCGAACGTGATTTTTTTTTTGCAAAGCCCTGGTAAACGTTGTGAGAAGTGCACGTGGACTGCAACCTTACTTCTAAAGCAAATTTGCCTGACTTAAGCAATCTAGGTAGACGCGGGTATAATACACCCCCCCCCCCCCACCCGCCATGCAGCGGCTGTATATGGCTGAACTGAGCTGCTGACCAACCGTGTTCAGTCCTCGTGACTGCAATATCCGTTTTGGTGCAGTGTTACGAGTTTGTTAAGTTTGCGCTTCTATTGTGAAAAGTATTCCAGAGAGAGAGAGAAATTTATTTACAGAAAGGCAGAGAGGTCGGCCTGAGCTGTAAAAGTATTCCATGTAAATATACAAAGCAAGGTCATTCAAAACATTTCAAATATGTCGCAAATAAGCGTTGCAGTATTAAACTTTCTGGAACGCTTACTATAATATGTGGTGCACTTCTAAAATCGCTGTGCTGTGGTCAAAACAAACACGTCTACATGAAATGCCATGATATGCTTCTCTCCCCCCAAAGTGCACATCATTATTTATAGCGCCAATTTTAGCTATATCTTTTGAGCGTATATAGGTATTTAATTTGAAAGAGTGATGAAATGAACGATTCAGTCTCACAACTTCGGAGTATACGACGGTGAAAAGCGTTATAAGGAATTGATGAACTTGCGATACTATAGTTTTTTACTACTCGATTGAACAGCTGACAGCGGAATTGTGATGCAGCTCAATGTGCAGATTTCGGTAGGAACGAAAAACTGTCAAATAACGCGCTGGCGTGGAGGTTGAACTAGCATCGTGCGAAAAACGCCGATTGTGACAGCCTGCAGAAAACCGCACAGGTAAAAACCCGAGCGATCTTCTGCCGCAAAAATATATCATCGGACTCACCTATTTATCTATCTGAAAATCACGCTCACATTAAATTTGCGCAGCTGCTCAGCATAGGCGCACATTTTTCTATTACCCACCACGGTAGCTAAGTGGCTATAGCATCGCGCTGCTGAGCTCGAGATCGCGGGTACGATAAGATCGAAAAGCAACAACGATCGTGTACTTAGATTGATGTGTATCTTAAAGATCCCAGGTGGTCAGAATTAATCCGGAGTCTCCACCTATGGTCTGCTTCATAGTTTAGGCACGTACAACGATTGGATTTATTTTTCACTTTTTCTGTTTTCTCAATTAACGTGGTTAAAGGCCTTAGGTCTTGCATGTATGCTGCCTTCAATCTAGCAGATTTCTTTAAACGTTTGCTTCAAGCTTTTTTTCTTCGTGAAATACGTATCGACGCTATGACTGGACGTACAGCGCAACGACACATGTGCAGCTAACGGAAATGTACACCTTACAGGATGGTAAAATGACAGACCAAAGGAAAGGCAGTGCTTGTTTTTAAGTACAGGCTATGTGACCAGTATGGGTGCTAGATATCTAACACCGTATAAAGCAGCGGAAAGAACAGAAATGCATATTGTATACATATATCTGGGTAAGGATCTGCACAGATATCTTCGAGACGTTTTTACAAAACATTTTCTAGCCATCTTAGCAAGATGATAGCTTCAAACAGCTTAACAAGACGCCTTCAAGCCGTCCCTTGCAAGACGTCTTCAAGACGTACATATAAAGACGTCTTGTAGCCGTCTTGAATAGTTGTAGACGTTCTAGTTCATTTTGGCTGGTTTAAGACGGGTACAAAACGTCTTGTGTTCAGTGGGTATATAATCAACCACAGTGCCTGCTCACACAATCCTTATCCAAACATTTTAAGCAGTCAGCATATTCAGTAATGATAGAGTTTATTATATTTTGCAAAAAGAAATTTAGCATTTCTTGCCTTTGATTGTAATATTTTTTCAAACTTAAAGGTTAGCAGATCTGAATGCATATGAATATATCATTTACAGTACTAGCTTAACATAAAGGGAACACTGCATTAGCATTCAAGCGACGTTTATTTTCACATTTCACCTGTTTTATTGCGCGAAATATATGTCAAGTATAGCCAGTATAATATTACCCATTACGTAGCCACCTACCGTAAAAAGCCAAATTGCAGTCTTTCGCATCCCTTCTGAAAGCTCAGCACTTCACTTGCACTGGGCAATGAGGTATTTCTTCTAGATAATGCCCCTACTGTATGATGTGTATTTCTGATTTTAATTAGCTTGATATTTAAATGTTTATACAAGATATTCCATTTGTACTAGGCCATTTTTGGGCTAACGATAGCACCTAAATGACGCATCCTAAGAGGACACTTCAGCTCAGCTGCTCTGATCTAGTTACATGGCTATGGGTGCAGTGCCAGTAACCAGTGCATCGAATTTGATTATTTTTGCTGCATTTAAAATGCAGGAAGCAAATTTTTTGTTTATGTTGTCAATTTTTAATAAAAATTGTTAAAAATTGTGAAATCTTAAGAAAACGAAACTACGAAATTTGCATGTTTAGGAAAATAACAGCACTGGATAGACAAGGACACAGGCAAAGAAGAACACGACACTGTGTCCTTATCTATCCAGCGCTGTTATTTTTCCTAAACATGAATTCCCACAAACTCACCCAAGTTTCTCTTCTAGTATCAAGTTTAGAACTTCGTAACACAGCAATAACTAAATTATTACTAGTAATAACTAATAACTACTAACTACTAACTAATAACTAACTAAAATAACAGCATAACTCATCCCCGAGCTAAAGCTTCCTGTTAAGCACAAGAGGTTAATGTTTTTATGTGCAGGCAACAATGAAGTTTGCTGGAGATTTCAAGCAGGTGGTGGGAGCGGTGCTTAACAGCTTATGCTCTTATGCTGTCATTGCTATGCGCTTGTTGAAGGTCACACGTACATAGTAGAGATCTAGTGAAAGAAAACGTAGCATACCAGCTAAGGAGTGCAGAAGCAAGAACCTCTGCATTCTGCATGTCATTTTATTTCATTTATCCTGCATCACGCTACCATTATTAAGGGGTGTGGGCAGCGTGTGAAAGCAGTGAGACAAAACAGAAACCACAAATCAGCCAAGCTAAAAAGTTCTGCTTCCTTTCCCACCCAGTGTTGGGTGGGAAAAATAACTTGCTCACCAGTAATGGGTAGTCGCCTGCTCTGGAGTAACTGCTGCTGCACAGTGTCCACCGTCTTTATTGCAGGATGTCTTTGGCACCCCGAACGAGATGTCTTCTGCCTGGTGTTCAAGGACTCAGCACGCATCTACGTGGTCAACGAGGACAACTCAGAACTTCAGGAGGTCAAGACCATCACTCCATTTGCTGGGTCAGTGTTGCAGCTGTGTTGGGCACATTACTACGCTTGTTACTGTCGGGAGGCTTTGTAATAGCACTGACCACATGCACATAAAGAAGCCACTGACAGAAGAGAAGCTCCCTTGTCTTCTTGTCACTCTCCTTGTTTTCCTTTCTGTTCTTTTTTTTTTTCTCAGTGCCTCCCCCTTTTTATTCTTTTTAAATTTTACTTCACAATCTATTTCTTTAATTCTTTATTTTTTTCTCACCTTTCTGCAAACCCGTATTATCTACTCTTACATTTTAAACATCTCTTTTATTTGCTGGAACATTTTCTGAAAATTGAATTTGCTTTTTTAACTTGGCCTTTTTTCACGGACATCAAAAATTTTTTTTCCTTTCTCTAATCCCTTTTGCAAGATGCCAGGTGTAAAAACGCTTGCATAATTGACTTTAACTCGATGGTAAAGAACCTCAGTTGTTCGAAACGAATCTACAGCCTTTTACTACATGCTGCTTCAGGTCTTTAAACCGGATCAGTCATTCACTCTCTCAGCAGAAGCTCCTCTGTATCGACTGCTTTTTCTGTATCCTCTTAGTTGCACTAGACCCTGTAAAATGTGCAGTACTAATCTGATTACAGTATCGATGCAAAAGCATAGGTAAATTGACTACCTATATTGTCAGTGGCTTTTTTAAACTATTGATAGTGTAAAAAAAATTATCGATAGCACTTTCAATAGTATTACAATATTTTGGAATGAAACTATCGATAGTAGCATGATCGATAGTACTTTTGATAGTATTACAGCAGTTCACTATTAACAGTGTCATTGCTGGTTTTGAAAATCTTGGCTAGTGATATTACAAGTTTTGAGTTAACTGACCATCATTAACACTCAGTTTATGCAACTCGGAACAGGGAAATGTCACCAAGTTGACGTTGCAGTGTTTACGTGTGCTACGTTACGTAATTTTACATTCTCAATAGTGCACTATCAATTGTTATATCGACAGTTCGCTCAACAGTACTATTGATACATATCAGTAGTGTGCTGTTGATAGTACTATCGATAGTGCACTATTGATATTTTGATAATGACTCAACTAATGATAGTATTGATAGCCTTATCGATAATTTTGTACCACTAGTTTACAGATATGTAGCTGTGCACTGTCTCACCAGTCCTGTACAGTGCACTGGAAGACTGAAATCACTCCAGCCAATCAGGCACGGGGACTGGCTGCTGTGCTAGATGGAAGCTTGACATCGTTCGTTTTTTTTTAGCACTTTTAAGAAAGAAAGAAAGGAACAGAACGGATTTTCTCCTGTGTAGTTTCTTTCTTAAAAGATGCAGAAAATATACAATAAAACCGACTATGTGTCTCAAGGAAAGGAGGCAGACTTGCCAATTGTACCCACCTAACCTTTTCACAATCAATCCATTCAGCTGGCATTGAACACAGGGGCATTAGCAGCAGAACACTACTGGGCAAGGTGTAAAAGTTGTAATCTGTGTTTGAGATAGTGCAAGCAAGTTGTTACTAATCCGACCTCGTCTTGTCGCAGGTCTCGGTTTGTCTGCGGCACCTGGAGCAAAAATGGCAAGAGGCTCATCTTGGCGACGGAGTCAACTCTCATGGTGAGTTTCGATCACTCGCACCTCCCAGCAAGACTGCATTGTACGTTGTGTGTTCTGAATGTATGTTTTAAAGCTACAGTTTTGGCTGCGCTGCAAAGTGGTGACAATGATGACTAGCGCATTATTAAGAGCATTTTGTAGAATGGTAAACTGGGCTAGTTGGTAAAGCACTGGTTCATGATTAACAACAGCGCAAAAGAACAGTGATGTAGAGAGATGCAAGAATGACAGCAGCACGTTGCTGGCTATCAACTGATTTATTTATTTGCATCACTGCCCCTTTTTATAGCTGACATGCTACATTACGGCGCATGTTTATTGCCAAACACGGGAGCAACACAAGAAAAATTCGGCAGAGACACCTAAGACTGCTTACGTGTGCGAATTCGAAATCATTATTAGTACCTTTGGTCAAACCATTCGTCAGCCAGGTGACTGCAACGTGATGTTTGCAATGACGCACACACTAGGCACACCTTTAGTCAGCCAGAACCATGGAGCCGCTGTGGCATCGGGGAAGCGAGCTCATCTCGCACCCTGGAAGCACGGATTCGATTTCCACCCAGACCGAAATGTCCTAAATTTTCTTTTTAAAGCCATTCATTTTCTTTGCTTACAGGAACCTCCCTGAGGAATTTGATGTCAGTCTGAGCATTTTTCACGTGTTTCTACTCTTTAGGCCGTCGGCCATTTTTGGTACCATCACTTGGTCACACCGCTGCCGCTGGATTTTCGCGTAATGTGGCATATAATGCTCTCGCATTAAAAAGGAAACACGGAAAAAGAGAACTTGAGACATTAACCTCATCCGTACATTGGACGAACTGGGTACATCCACGCGTTTCTGGTAAAAACGACCAAGGATGAGCTCAGCTCGTCAACGGTACTTTACATTTTCTAGCAATGCCATGGACAAGCGTGGTTTTGTCTCAGTGCTTTTTCGTATTTTTGGTAGATGACAGAACGCAATCCATGGGGCAGCGCAAGCAGAAGCAAATTTATGCTTTATGAGGAAGTAAAACATGTTGGCAACTAGGGTTCTTAAAGATGATTAGGCCATTTTTCGCTAGAATTCGGGATTATGCATGGCATGAAAAGGGTTAAGCCCCATCAACCAATGCAGTCAATCCATCAGAGAATTTTTTTTTCTATTTTAATAGATGCAGAATGCAGAAATATAAGAAGTTCCCCAGTTTATGTCTATGTAATCCCACTATTTTACAGAGGTGCAAATTTTTCACTAAACGCAGGAAAATGATCAATGTATGTGCAGTAACTACATTCTACTGCATGTTGCATGACAAGTAAGGACAAGCGAGTCAGAGAAATGTTTATAATGTGTATGAAGGCGGTGATGTGTGTTTTTCTCTTTTATTGACCCTTGAAAATACAATCTGTGACAGTTGTTCTGCTATGTTTCAGTATTCAGGCCATGACAGGCTAAGGTCACATGATATCTACTATTGAACAGGCACATGTGTGTGCACAGTTTAACCCTTGAAGTGCCATATCCCGGTATACTCGTCTGGGCACCAATGCACACCGTGAATGCACAATTCGCACAAATTGCACTAATGCACAATTTGCGAATGCAAAACATCAATGGACTGGTTGTGCCAGCCACACAAAAGCTGGTTAAACTAAAAGTGTATGGCAGGCTTAGTTACAAAACAAATGGCGTGACAAAGCTTGTCTTACCTGTTGGAGTTCCTCACTGACGCAAGAAGCCCACACATTTTTTTAACGAAGCACAAATTCAACAACTTCTTATGAACTCTGATTTAGAGGGCATTGATGTTGATTTAGAGCTGCCTTCAAGTAGCAGTGACAGTGTTGATGAGGTAATGTTGGCTGTGGAAACTAATTATCCTAATTAACATCAGTTGGTATGTCCTAAAAATATTTTTATTAATAATAATTATAAAATGTTCGGCAACATATAGCCGATAAATAGCATTTGAATGCCTGTTATGTGTTATAGACGAAAATTCCAGCACACAGCAGGCAGCAACACTTGAAACACTCGAAGCACTCGGCATCCGAAGGGCTAATACAGAAAACTAAGAAATGCAATACCTTTTATGGTTGCCAGGCCTCAAGCATCTCTCATGCCGTGAATTATGTACTAATGTACATAATTCACGTACAGCAGTACAGAACCATGCGTACTCACGAATGACGTACTTTCTGTAGCAATGAAGTGGATGAGCTACAGGAGCATGAGCTTCTGCATGTGTCTATACTGTGCCAAGTAGTCCAGCAGCACTTGACAACACCTTTGGTTTCTTGGAACAGATTCTGAATCAGTGTAGCTCTCATGTGCAATAGTTTTGCATTTGCCCAAACGCGAAAGAGAAAAGCAAAAGAATAAGTCAAGATTTAACACTTATCGGCACATTTTGTGTCATTTTGCTTTCATTATGCTTTCTCTTCTCCAGCTTAAACTAATGCGTACGAGAATGTGGGACTTCTTTTCAAGAACACTCAGAACTATTCTAGGGCACTGTCTTCATCCTTTTCTTTCGTGGCTTTTTTTCGCTCCAGTTTTACAGCATACCATGTTCCGACATCGAGCAGACGGAAATGGAAGTCATCCTCGGACTGGAAAGGCAAGTGCAAAAAGGTTGTGCAAAGCTCTTGGTTGCGAGCCGGGATCACCAACGGTTGTAACACAATAAATGACTGCAGGCAGCGTTAAATCGCTGCACTGCTCAGCTGTCATGGTTGGCCTCTCCTGAAATGGTAGTTTCTTTAATGTTTCGTGGCATCTGTCCACCTGTCAACAGCAAACATAGACGTGCTCCCCCAAGATGAGCTGCGACCTTACCTCGACCTACATTTATACAAAAGCTGACCGTGCATTTCCGCAAAATGCATTAAAGCCAATATGATTGCACCCATTCCTTTGCTTGGAGAACTTATAACGATTTGATGTAGGCTTTTATTTGGAGTCCCGTATACTCAGTACAATTTCTGCAGTCCTCTGATGTCTAATAAACGTTGTACCATATATAGAGCAGCTGGTGTGCCAGTGCCTGAAAAATTTGTCGGCTTCAGCTCAGGTCGCCGTGACTATTTGCACCAGTGCATACAAATATGGCACCCTCAGCAACAATGCAGTGTTGCACTGTACTGCTGGTGGACCTGTTGAGAAGTTATCTGAGTAATAGGTCCCAATACGTACGAACAAATAACATCTCCTCCGATACACAAACAATAATGCATGGTGTCCCACAGGGATCAATACTAGGGTCTTTATTATTTATTACATATATCAATGACCTAGCCGATATACATAATTCTCCAGATCTGGTAATGTACGCTGATGACACAAATTTTTTCTTTTCTTCCCGTTCATTAACCGTCCTCCAAAGTATGATTAACACTTATTTACTGAAGCTTCGTGATTGGTTATGCGCAAATAAGCTTAGTTTAAATATAAATAAAACAAAGTATATTCTTTTCAAGCCGATCAACACCGTGGAACGTTATTCTATACAGATTTATTATGACAATACAAAAATCAGTCAGGTTTCTTCTCAAAAATTTCTCGGCGTGTGGTTTAATGAAAATCTTTCTTGGTCTGTACATATCTCAAAACTTGCTTCCGAACTGAGCAAAATTGCTGGTCTGCTTTTTAGGATTTCTAAACTCTTGCCTGTTTGGTTAAAGGTGTCAATGTATAACACACTGTTCTTTTCAAAACTGCCATGTTGTAATCTTGTATGGGGTACGACTACGTCTCCAAACTACCATAAACTACTACTGCTACAAAAAAGAGCCTTGCGTGCTGTTGAGGGCTATTACGGTGCACCACAAAATTTACGTACACAACCCTTGTTTGTTAAACATCGCATACTACAAGCTGACCAAGTGTATTATCTACGGCTGTTGCAATACATTCATCGAAACCGTTTGTACTCTGTTACTGACAGGAATTACAACCTTCGTGAGGTAAAACTACGAGTTCCGCGAACACGCACGAATTATGGTAGACAAAAGCTAAATTTTCAAGTACCCAAAGCCCTCAACAAGTTTCCCTTTACTGATGATTTCTTTTTATCTGAAAATGTGTTCAAGAAAAACACGAAACGACGTTTTATTGAAGGCCAAATTCAAATGTAAAAAAAAAAAAAATGTAATCCACTGTTTGCTTATATATATGTTTTTCTCTATCTATCTTTGTTGCGGACAAGTACTGTAGTCGCATATTTCATGTCTTAATTCACCAGTCATATATGCATTGTATTTGTACGTGTATGACCTTGTATGCTTGAGTATTACCTTGCACATGATTGTCTTTTTCCCAAACTTTTTTTTTTATTGCGATAAAGACTTGCCGTTAAGGCATAATTCTTGATATGTATGTGTATTATATGTGTGCTGTGAGGCCTGTGTTGTGTATAAATTAAAGTTTCACTGTGCAAATTGTAGCATTGTTTTTGACATATTTGTGGCACCTTCTGTGTACATTTTCTTTTTTTTATAACTGCCAACTGTATGGGTACCGGGGCCTCGTCAGGCCTTACCGCCTTTTGTCCCGGTCCCCTCTTTTCCCTGAAAAGAATAAACTTCACTTCACTTCACTTGCTCACAAGTGATGCCTTTCTGTGTCATATGGAAATGCCGCTGATTCCGGTCATGGCGGTCACGTGCAGGGTGTGCTGTATCGAGGGGCTGGATGGGGACCGGTTTGTGTGCACGGTGGAGCTCCCCCTGGACAGCATGGTAGTGAGGAGCCGCTCGGAGCGCTACCTCATGGACCAGACTCGGGGGCCCCTGGAGACCCTGCTCAACATCCATGCGGCCACTGAGGTCGGTCCTCCTTCGGTCAGGGCCTCTTAGTTGCCACACCATTGCGGTAGTGTCTAAAGGGTGTTGGCTGCAACAAAGTATTGCGGCAGAACCAATCTCACGATGACTGTCTACGGTAATGCGTGAGCATTTAATCAATATAGTGCACTGTTTAGAGCAAAGAAATAAATACTACCAATATACCGTATTCGCTTGTGTAAGGCCTGCACCCTGACTTTGGATCACGAAAATTTCGTTAAAAATGTTACGATAAGAGCCACATGATACATACTTACGTGCTTATAATTCATACAGATCACTATTAGTAGCACTAGTTACTGTCCTGCCGATAAGAGCATCATCATCATCACTATATCTTGCTGAGTTGCAATTATGCGACATAGATCCAGCATGCTTCAACTGTATAGACTGTGCTGTGGTGCACTGTTTAGCTGCATTGTGCTTGCGGGCGCATTAAGAGGGCATCACTACAAGAAGTGTGCGTGTGTGAATTTTGAACATGTGGTGGTTCACATGTTCACATGTGGAACATGTGAACATGTGAACCACCTTCGACAGCTTCAAGGTGATGAGAATCTCAAACAGTAATGGACAGCTTGAAGGATGACCAGGTTTGGGAGAGGGCTGATGAGGTGAGCTTGTCAAATCACAAGGGCAGCTGAAGTGACGATGACGGCTGAATAAGTGTGTGTTCATAGTGGTTGGTCGCCAGTGGTTGGCGTTATTCTGCACAGCAGTCGGAGCACACTTCGAGGGTTCAGTGAGTAGCCATGGTAAAATTATGCTCAGTTTACACAGACCCTTACCCAAAGTGCGAGCTTACATACAGCATGCAGTTTGCATTGCACTGCAAGATGTGGCCATGGCATACAATTAGCTGACACACAGGGCCACTGTACTGAAGTGGGCAGCTGCTGTATGACGTAAGGCAGCATATCATGGAAAAGACTGCCAAGATAGCTACACAGTATTTAGTAGCATATTTGCTTGAATGTAGGCTGGCCTCGATTGCAGCTTGAAAGCTAATAATTAGAAGGCAGAAGTGCTCTTAAAGGAGTATTGACATAATTTATTATTTACTTACATATACTGCCATCTTGCTATGCAAGATGGCAGTATATGTAAGTAAATAATAAATTCATGTACGGTCTTGCAGGAAGGTCTTCATGACATATGAAGACCTTCCTGTACATATGAACCTGTACATATGAAGACCTTCCTGACCTTCATGTACAATATATATGTACATGAAGGTCTTCATGTACATATATATTGCAGGAGTGAGTGCATATATATGTCAATCAATTGAAGAATACATTTTAGTGGCAAGAACTAAAACAAACAACATAGAAAAAACAATATCAGGAAGAGCTCATTGATTAATGAACATAATTAGGCAATAGGTTGGCAAATTCATCACTTGATAATTCGCGCAAGGACCCCTCAAGACCATTCCAAATCGCAATTGTATGTGGAAAAAAGGAAAACCTAAAACAATCAGTCGATGAATTCAAAGGAACAATGTTAAGACAATGACTTCTTTTGGTGGGCCGAGAAGAAGGGTTAGTGAAAACAATAGGTGCATTGACATAAGTTTTCCCATGACCAATTTTATGTAGCACGGTCACAAGTACGTCTATGGGCCAGAGGTTTTAGTAGCAGCTTACTAGCATGTGATGTCGGTGAGAAATGGCAGTCATAACGATTATATATAAATCTTATGGCTTTTTTCTGAATAGACTCAAGCATGTCTATGTCCTTGGAATGATGTGATAATAATATTTTTGACTCTTCAATTTTTGTGTCAAATGAAGGTCCGGGACCTCTGAGAAAAAATACTGGCAAGCCTCAAAGCACCCTAAATATAATTTAATATAATAGATTTTCTACGGCCAATTTGGTTTTGTTTCTATAATGTATCGTGATGTCATGACGCAGAAGGTAGTCACGTGGAAGCAGGACATTGCGATGGTTTGACGCTCACGATAGCTCACTCGATTGTCTGCTACGCTGATACTGTACATCAGCCATCACAATGAGTTGCAGCATACAAGCTGACCGAGCAAGCCGCAGGAAGTGTCGAAACGTCGTGATGTCTGGCTCTCATATGACCCGTCATGATACTCTGTCATGACATCTCAATGCAATATCCTCCTGGGAAAGGAAATCAAAACTGGGTGCAGAAAAGCTAATACATTAAATTATTTACGGCGCTATGCGGCTTGTGACTGTTTTTCTAAAGTTTGGAGGTCGAAGACCTTCATTTAACACAAAACAAATTTTTTCGAATGCAAGCAAGCTGTAGAGGGCATTAACAACAGCGACATGAATATAGTTTTATATTCAGTGATAGGCTATGGCATGATGGACAGCAGCGCAAGAAGTGAGGAAAAACGGAAGGCAGTACTTTCTATCATGCCAACGCATCAACTAGCCCAGCAAATCATCTTGCTTGACGGATGGGCTACTACTTGACGGATTACAGAAACTACAGTAACGAGCACACAGACAGAGTGCCAACAACTGTATGCATTTATTATCACATATGCCCTATATACATGGAGAAGACAATATATAGGGTCAAGAAAAAATTTTTAAGAAGGGGACAGAAGACGCATGAAGCATTCCCATCACGCATTCATCTGATTGATCAGAAAACCATGGCAAGAACCTCGGTTTATTTTTTCTGTAAAGTTTGTCAGTCTCAAAGGCCTTAAGACCGCTCTTGTGGATTTATGAGGGTATTTAACAGAATTTTAACACTGGGAAAACATGGGGGTGCGTTTGTACTGCTGAAGATACAAGGCAAGGTTTTCAGAGATGCCGAGCTTGCCTTTGTTGCTTTTGTGCTCTCTTACTCTATCACTGACACATTATTACATGGGTGAATGATACATTGGCCTGACTGGCCAATGTATCATTCACATGGTTTTATTTATTATCTCCTGGTACAGTGATCACAAATCATTTGTGTGATTGAATCTCATTAAATACCATCTCATGCCAGGTCTTCAATTGTTAACTTGGTATGTATACATCATTGCAGACTCCCTGTGGACATCAGGTGGCGTACAGTGCATGAAAATTATGGCTGAACAGGATCCTCCAATCCAAGCTGACTGAGTAGCTTTGGATTCAATATCTTTAAAAAAATACATTGGCCTGGATTTCAAAACAGTGTACATTCATTCAGAGATTACAGTGAGATGTAAGAACATTCTCTGGGAATAGATAAAGGACAAATCAGTCATCCCAGTCAAAATGTCTCATTGTGTCCGGTCTAGCTGGCTTGCGTCTCAAAACACAATCTAAACCAATTGGAGCCAGTTTAAAACCAATAGAGACCAATTATGCTTTGAGAAGACACAAACCATTTCCAGCCAACTCAGTGAGTTTTTATTGCGATAGCAATTATATGGACACTTCCACCGGATTTCTGCCGTCGGCGCCGCCGCCGTCGCCGTGAGGTTCCGTATAGATAAAATCTTCGCCGCGCGCCGTATGCCCGAGCGGAAGCGTGCGGGGCACGCACGCTGTCACGGAGAGCGAACACACTCAGTCTTCCACGCGCAAGCAAGGAAGCGGGAAGCGAGCGCCGGAAGGAGCGGGGGGGGGGGGGGGGCGCATTTCTACTTTGCCAACAACCGCGCTCGTCGCTCGCTCGCACCGTCTCTTATCTCCCCACAGCTCTGACCTTTATGCGCCGTGCATTCGCCGCTCAGTTTCCGTTGAAGCGATAGACCGCACGTACCTTCGCCGCTGCGGCGTTTGCGCTTGCTGCCAGCGTTTTGACAGTCGTCGTCTACGGTCATTCAGTGTGATCTATTCATGTTTGTTTGTGCGCGCTCGTTTGTTTGTGCGCGCTCACACCACGCTTGTTCATTCAGTTAGTAATAGTCGGGCCACATTTTCCAACGCACGCTACACATGCAATGCTGCCCGGATCGGCAGTGCAGCGCTACAGGTGTGTCCCTTCGCACGCGCTGCCCACGGGCAGCGCTTCTCATCAACACCACCGTTTCACACGCGCCTTCTCGTGGTCATCGAGTCATCTCTTCATGTCGGTCTACTTACGCCGCAGCACACCTGCTTACTTAATCAGCTCATGTTTACTACAATTCATATTGCTACCAAAGCCGCTCACCTTACTTCGTATGACATTGCTGTGTTACTATCGCATTCATTGCTTCACCCTTAGGGCGAAACTGTGACATTATTTCAACCAAGCAATGAGTAGGCTCTGTTCAGTTAGGGGTGGTTAGAATTTCTATCAAGCTTCTATTTGGTTAGCGGGGTCATACAGGTTTGGAGCCACATTATTGACACAGGAGTTATTTTTGAAAGTAATATACAGAATTTCGCTTCTGTAGCTGTGCAAAGTGATCTTTACACTCAGCAAGTGCCTTTATTTTATTTTGTCCTTCATAGTGTTGCTGAAATAGAGTCAGATAGGGCTCCTGCACCCAAAATGACATATGTGCATAGTTGTGCAACAGAGTGTCAGGGTGACCTTCATTACCGAGTGTCTTCTAGCTGACCTTTATTACTGCGCAAATTCTGCACACGTTTCACGCAGGGTCCACTGGAAGGCAGCTCGCAGCTGTTCCTACTACAGTGGAACCCGGACACGGACAAGCCGGAAGTCCGAAGCTGGGACGAGCTATATGGCATCCTCTCACCTGACCTCTTGGCTGTCGAGGTAGTGTCATCCTGCCAGCTATAGCACGTTCCACTGTGTGTTGTTATTCCGATTGACAACATCAAGTTCGGGCTTCCAAGCAGCTAGACATATTTAGACAAGTCCAAATTAGTAGTGTAGCTTCTTAATAGACTTCTATGGAAGCGTTGCAGTGCCACCTTCGTGGGCTGTTAACAGAAGCGTATTCTAACTACAGCAATTAATGCATGGTGCAATGGTGCACCTGCATGCATGAAAATTGTATGCAGACATGTTCAGTGTTGCATGACCAAGTTAAGTCACTGCACGCAGAATCGAGAAATTATTCATATTACAGCACAAGATGGCAGCACTCATAAATTGAAAGTAACATCGTCCATAAGTGGGTCAATTCAGGCGTACTTATTTATTCATGTACAGCCTCCCAAGTTTTTAACATCTTGCGCACATTGATTGCACGGCATGTCAGTGTGCCTTATAACAGCGAGAGGCGGCAATACTTATGCACAAGCGCGCAAACCAGTGCAAGCATCGTATGCTGTGCTGTTCCCATCAGGAGGAGGGCACACACCCTGGGAGAGTTTTCTGTGCAGCCCTGTTTAGTAAAAACAGATGTAACAACACATGTATGACTAAGATGTGTTATCTGCAATGCGCCTTCCTTATCTCTCTCTTTCTTTTTTTTTTATTACTGAAGCCTGCACATGCACCAGGGAACTAAGATTTAAATGAGAAAAAAAATTCTGCACGTGCGAGGTTCATTATATAAAAAAGCAGAAGCTGGCCTGTTTATCTGTGGTGGTACACGATGGGACCTTGCGGGGCGCGTGCACTGCTGAAGCAAACAGTGTAACAGACGGTACTCGCACTAGAAAGCTTGCACATACCATCGTCAATCTGACTGCCTCACGTCATTATAAGGCACTGACATGCTGTGTGGTCAATGCTCATGCAATATTATTAAACGTTTGGGAAGCTGTGAATCATGTGTTCCAGAATGAAACATAGCATGAAGCGGGGATACACAAATTCCGAGTTTAGATTTGGTACACCGCAGACATAAATGCATAGCTGATAGAAAACATCATTAAACAACACTTAACGATGATTACAAAAAATTAAAGGTGTGTTCAAATAGCAAAATTTTCAAATTGAATCGACTACGAATATTCGAGGTAAATGCCCTTCGATTATCAAATTAAATATAGAAATTCCCCATTTATAAACACAGGGAAATAATATTGTTTGTGTGGAGTCTATCTGCTAAAAACGTGAGGCCCATCTACATGATTTGATAAGCATGAATGTAATGGCTTTCACAACCGGACAACTGAGAATCTTGTAAACTAGAAACATCTGCTTTCTGTTATTGGCTTTCCTGGAGCATAATCATTCCGAATGGTCTTAACTTACATCAACCTGTGTCCTCGATACTCCAATAAATGCTATTATCCCATTTAAAACAGAAACGAATATTCAACAGTTTCGAATATCGTATTTTCAAATCAAATACAAATCAAATAACAAGGATTTGTATTCAAAATTTCGAATATTCACACACTCCTACAAGAAATACAATGCATTGTTGGAAGTGGAGTTACACAAAGCATAAGAAATGTATGCATATATTTATTATTTGTGACATCTTATTAGTACAGTGAGTAGTACAATTATGCACATAAAAGAGGAAGAAACTAATGAAACACAGAATTACACCACACTCAGTGCTGTTAAAGAAGAGGTTGTGTAACTTAACTAAGTGTTTATGATTTAAAATAGTTTCAGGCTCAATATGTTCTATCTTTAGCAAAGAATAAATTGCACTTACCGACACTCTGAAGCAATTCTCATTACAAATACTTATAGTGTTATCTGTGGCATTTCTAAAGCACAAAGAAAAAAAGGCAATGCTGAACAAAGAGTGTGTTCAACCATTGATACATTGACAATTGGCAAGATTTTGTAGGCAACATGATGTGGACTTATGATGAGTGTGAACTATGTTATGTTAGAGGCAAGAAAGTGTGATATCCCTATGGAACTATACATGGAGTAATAGCGATATCTTTTTATTAGTCATGCTAAAATCTCATTTCTAATCACAGGAGGTGAAGTGTCCAGCGTGGTATTTAACAGCTTCAATGGAGCAGATTAGATAGGCCTGGTGAGGTGAAATACTTGAAGCAATAACTCTATATAATAATCCAGCTCATTCGAATGGAACATGTACAGCCTCCCTCATTGTTAACTATATATCACGCGAGAACACTACAGTATGGTCGTACGTCATCCTGAAGGGAACATTGCATTAGATGACTCTTGCACAGGAGAGTGCTTAGTGCACTTGAGAGTACTTCTGCCGATCTCGCTGATTATCGCCGCTTTAAGGTGCTAACATGACGCGCGATGGACGCTTGCGCGATATAGCTAAAAATGCGGGAGGCCATACATCGTACGTTAAACTACCATTGATACTATGGAGGTCATTTGTGCTCATTGTAGGCATTGCAGCTCAGCTCTGGACAAGCTATGGATGGATGAATGCAAAACTTTGATTTAAAAAAAAAACTAACAAGAAAATTAGGATAGCAGTCTTCTTGCACCCGTTATAATATTAAATAGGGCATCATGTGCATTAATAAATAATGCTGACTTTTCAGCATCTTCTGGCTATTGACATGTGTACAGCTATAAAAAAAAGAATAGAATTGTGTGCTTCTGACGTTTTATTTGTGCGGTTATCTTGAGTATGTGTATGTGTGGTTGTTTGCATATAAAGCTTAAGTTGCGAATTGAGTACATGTCTTGTTTTCCTCTTTGCCCTGTGTGTCAATTTTCTCGAGCTGCTTCTTTCACGATATCACAATAAAGTGCCCTCTTGTAAACAGTGCTCGTTGTGTTTCTGCATAGACAAGCATCAAGTTCGCTCCCCTTTCTTTTCTTTTCAGCCTTCATCGAACCTCATCGTGGTCGGGAGCAACAGCTGCCACACCCTGTACGTGTACGGCATTGTCGACGAGCAGCTTGAAAAGCTCCACGACATTGTGAGTTGGACGTGGGCTGCTTGAAAGCATTTCACAGCAGCTGCTCTCCTTCGTGCCTCGCACCACATGTTTTAGAAAAAGGCTTTCACCGATTCTTTAAAACCTTACGGGCTCGTCGGGGGGGGGGGGGGGGGGGGGGTGATTGTGAGTGCCCATAATCACACAGTGGCATAGTATGTCACTGTTTACCATCAGTGTACCTCTCAACAAGAAATGCAAAGTGCTCAGAAAAGTCGGCAGTTGTAATTGCTTTCCTCACCATAAACAGCCGAACTCTTATGCATAGTCAACAAAGCACCAGTGAGATGTCAGACAAACGTTTTTGTTTTGCTAGAAGGTATGTGGGGAGAGATGACTAAAAGTGGTGTGGTTCCAAAAATCTTTAAATTGCCAACTTGATGACCGATGTTCAAATAACAAAATTTTAGCACATTGACAGAACATATGCTTATAACGAATGTTTAATATAGCAAAGGTATTTTATTTCATGTCCTGCTGCTTTCTTATTTTTTAATTATATTCTTTTATTTACAAAATGCTACAGACTACAAAGTCCAAGCAGGAAGGTCAAAACAGAAAGGAACTTTAAATGTAATGATTGCCCAGTGAACCATTAATGTACCATAGATGTCCATAGAACATCATGTTTGAGACATTGCACACATCCTATAGATATCTATATTTCTCCAAACAACATTACAAATACGTACCATGGATTATCTAAGTCCCATCCAGATCACGTTGCTGTAACGTTGAAAGGATGTCGCAGCTGGACATAAGTAACCTCTAATAGACGTTCTTTTTGGGGATGTAGGAGGTCCATAGAACATCTAGTGGATCTTTCCTGCTGACGCTATAATGAGCTGCATACCTGCGAGTGCCACAGCAGATGTACTATTGAATACAAATGAAATGTGAACAGCAGAGTGTGTGGCCAAAACGTAACTAAAAGCACAGTGTGTGGCGTCGGCCAGCGATGATTGTACACATGCATGTGGTTTAGATGCGGAGTGTGGGGCTGGTTGTCATAGTGCGTATTACGTCAACTGTATTTTGTTTGAAGCTTGTATTCTCACCCCGCCATTGCAGTGCCATTCCTATCTGTGATTACTTTTAAGGTGGCTAGCACTGTTGTTGCGCATCCACTGCAATACATTTTTCGTGCTATTCAAATTACGATTAGACACTGGCAGCTTTGATGGTGGTAACAAAAGCAAAGCAATGCACGTTAGCAAGATGGGTGCATGCCAGCTATATCACACTACAGATGTAGCGATGGTGCTAGTCACCATAACACTGTACTGCCAGGTGGGTATGGCACTGCCGAGGAGAGATGAGAAAACAACTTTCGGACAAAATACGGGTGACGTTTATCGCAATAGGGCGAGCAGCGCTGCACTCTTCCTCGAGAACTACATCCCCACGCACGTGCACAACGACTGACCGACGACATGCACAGTATACCTTTAGTTATGCTTCGGCTACACACTCCGCTGTTCGCATTTGATTTGTCCTCGATGGTACATCTGCTGAGGCACACTAATGGCACAGTTACCCCCATTGTCGGCATGTAGCTGGTGACTTTGCTCGAAATGATTTGTTAACGTGTAAACGTGTGAATTAAGGTGAAATCCTTAGATGGCTCAATGGTCGAAAAATCCGATGTCCAGCGTTGCAGCACCAAAATTCAATGGCACCAAAATTGGGGATTGAACCTTCGACCTTGGGTGTCAATTAGGTCGAAGCGAATTAAGGCATAGTTCATTAAGATAGAGTTAATTGAGGCACTCTAACCCACGGCCTTTGTTGGGAGTCGAAACCACTTGGAGATATGGGCGAACCGGCCACATCTCCAAATAATCTCCAAGTTGGATTCCAATTGACATGGTGAAGGTAGAGTCGAACCTACTACCTTGGGTGTTCATTAGAGCGAAGTTACTTAAGGCAAGTTAATTATGGCAGAGTTAATTAAGGCACTCGAACTCTCTACCTTTAGTGGAAGTCGAACCCACGACTTTTGGTGTTAATTAAGACAAAGTTAATAAGGATACAATTAAGGCACTCAAACCCTCGACCTTTGGTGGGAGTAGAGCCCGCAACCATTGGTGTTAATTATGACGAAGTTAATTAAGGCACAGGTAATTAAGGCACTCGAGCCCACAACTTTGGTAGGAGAAAACAATAGAAGTAACAACGCATGCGAATGAGAATGACAAATAATTTAATTAATGCTTCGTGAGTGCGCAGGCTTCTGCCTTCATCCTCTTCAGTGTTCGCTAAAGTGACTGTCAACTTTTATATATAGTTCTAGCACTCATCAAAATGCTAAAACTGTGCTAACAAAACCGTAAATCCGCCTTTTGATCATTGTGCATCATTACAAATCCTGCAATAGATAAATGAAAAATAGTGAGTTCATTAAGCACCTAGGTAAAGCACACCAGTGAAACTCACAATGTCATACCAATGTTACTTTTTATTTATACAAGTGATAAAGCTTTATTACAAAAATGATCGGCCCCCAGCCGCGCACATGTATAAAATTATTCATTACATGATCCCGCTGTATACAAACAGGTTAAATGCGGATATAAAAAAAAACTTAATCAAAAACAGATTCTTGAAAATTAAAACTTCATTAAAACACAAGTAACGAGTAGGCACAAAATGACTAGTAGGCACAGTGCCACAATTATAATTAAAAAGAGTAAAACTGATTAGTAAGAGGTAGTATCACATACTAATTAATGACCAAAAGTACATGGCCTGCTTGCCAGCACCTGCTTCTGGGGCCACCGGATTCAAGATAGAAAGCCAGTACTTTCTAGCTGCATTGAAAAATATATGGTAAAATAAATTCCTCGCAAGCAGAATCCAGAGATTGAATGCTCATCTTGATAGGCAACTTGGTCAGGCAGCTTCTCAGATCACAAAAGTGCCAATAACATGATGCTGCCAGAGACTTAGAGATAGGCATTGCAAATGATAAATATCCCTGACACTTGAAGAGGAACGCCGGAAACCAAGCGATACAAACATGTGCTAAAATTAACTATCAAGACATTGCCTCCAGAACATTCCCGTAAGCGCTCCGCAAGGCGAACAAACGTACCACAAATAGCAGTCAGAAGCACAGCTCTAAATTTCAGCACGCAACTGTACAGTTCTGCCTAGTATATACGTACTTGGGCCATGGTCAAGTGCACAAAAGTAGAAAAGACACAAATAAAGCACACGCTGCTCGCGCCTGGAACATCACTGCACACTTGCATCGAGGCGCGTGTTGCTGAATTGATATCAGTGGCGATGCGAAATCAAAGCTATTGCGAGTTCAAGCTTCTTTTTTTCTTTATAAACTGTCGTGATACATCAGCAAGTTAAAGGTTACGTATTTTCAACAGTGTACTAATAGATATAACTGAAAACTAAAGCATCTTTGTATGGAGAAAGAAAATGACGTAACCGAGACTGAAAGCATAGCGAAAAAATGGCGAAGGTATTGGCTTTTGCGCGCGGTGTCCGGCAGCAACGTTACTAGACCTCCAGCAGTGCGTGGAAAGGTCGTGCTAAATTGCAAAATAATTAATTAAATGCTTTTGCTCTCCTAGCTTCCCATTGTTAGGCATTAGAGACAATTTGCTTGTATTTCTGCGGCATAGTGCGTGCATCTACTCATAATGCACAATGTACGATCAATGCACGAGAGCTTTGAATGTGCAAGAGATGTCCAAATCATAAGGACATTCGACGTCCTCTGGATGACCCTTGACTGCCACGTACTAGTCGAACATACTACAGATGTAAACTGGACGTCATTAAATTTCTTGGATATTTGGTCTTTTGTGGTACATCCAATGGATATTTGTGGTTCACTGGGTGCAAACATAAAAGAAAGATAAAAGGTGAAAAGGACTGTACAAACACTTTCGGACGACTATTGCACACAATCACAGTTATTAACAGCATAAAAAATGATGTACTGTTTTGGAAAAATGTTTGCCACGTATGACATATTCGGGTAATTTGTTCAAGTCCTCAGTTATTCGTGGGAAATAAGAATACTTAAACATGTTAGTTTTGGCAAAATAAAGTGTCAATGTGCTTATGGCATGTTTTAGGTGTGGTTAGAAGCTTTACGCAAGGTGAAGGCAGAATTCCTAGCTTGTAACTAACTAAAGAGTGTAAATAGCTTAATTGGACCACTATCCATTCTTTTTTTCTTTTTTGGAAGGGGTTTAACTTGATTGACTGATGTGACAGTAGAGGGGGATTCAGTTCTCTTGTGTTTAATAAATATGAAGCCAACTGAACGAGGCTCGACTGTAATTTGTTGTAGGTGTTCGTTGTGTCGAGGTTCAACTATAGTTGTATGTCCAAAGGGTAATGGCCGAGAATACCAACCTAGAGGTGTCGTGCCTTATCGTCGATTCCAACTCGCAGAACCTCCCCAAGGAGGAGCGGCCCAAGGGGGTGACAATCCACAACCAGGAGGCGTTGCTGATGATGGCCAAGCTGCCCGAGGAAGAGCGCCAGGTGCTGTCGCTGCCACGTTCGGAGTTTGTTGAGTATGAAGTGGTGCTCCAGAGCATCCCGCTGTCAGCCCAGCCTCAGGGGGCATGCACGCTGCAGAGCCTGCTGGGTCAGGCCGCCGCCAAGTCGTCTGCCTCGCTTGACAGCGCCGTCTCGGACCCCATCGCCAGGTATGGCCGCCTGTACGTGACAGCACCCTTCTGCTCGTTCTACTTCAGTTGCATGGACGTGCCGAGCCAGTTGCCGGCTAGTTCGCGAGTGTCCAAATTGATGCTTCGCGTGTTTGTTAAGAAGATGCTCAGCGGAACAGCAAATTAGTTCACTCTATTGTCTGCCACGGTGAATCAGTGGCCGTGGTGGTCTATTGCTGAACTCAAGGTTATGGGCTTGATTCTCAGCTGTCTTCAGACTCTGCAGTTTCATTTACTACTTAAAAAGGGCCCCCACCACGCCTTGGGCTTGGTTTGCACGCAGCTGCAAACATCTCAACCAAGTTTTGTAGTTAAGCGCAGTGTGTGTGGAGCTAACAAACGCAATGTTAAGTAGGCTCCCCCTCTTTTCAAAGAGGGGATTCCTTTTTGCCATCTTTGGATTTGCCAGCTGATGGCAGATCGCAGCGGCAGCCCATGAGCATTGGCCATTGGACAATCATTTCTGACCACAAGTTACTTGTGCACGAGCTCATGCATTTATGTGCCCCCTTGGAGATTTGTTCAGGAACTAATAGGGGGTGTACTACAGTTGAACCCACTTATAACTATATTCAAGTGCCAACAAGGACCCCATGGTTATAAGTGATAATTTTTATAACCGGGTTGCCAAAAAAAGCAGAGGGTCAAACATTCAAACATGTTATTTAGAAAGAAAGAAGCACAGTTGAACCCACTTAAAGCATTACCGGCATTAACAATGCTCGAATGCAACAATGAGCAGCTGTCCCACCCTGCACTTTTGTGTGCGTTCGATGGCAAAATAAACCGCATACTACAATGTTCCCATGCCACATTATTGGCTATAAGAATTTAGTCTGGCTATTTGATGTCTGTGCCCCCAAAAAAGAGGAATGCGAAATCCAGGAAAATAAAAAAAATGGCTGCGGCTTACCTCAGCCAACCCTTGATATGCAAAGTGAAGCTTGGTTTAGCCTCGTTA
Organism: Dermacentor silvarum; assembly: GCF_013339745.2. Taxonomy (NCBI): domain Eukaryota; kingdom Metazoa; phylum Arthropoda; class Arachnida; order Ixodida; family Ixodidae; genus Dermacentor; species Dermacentor silvarum. The sequence continues at coordinate 147,907,003 of NC_051161.1, forward strand.
AGTCTTGGTTTCACTTGGTTAACCTTTGATTTAGCTGTAATTATTATACTTAGGTATACACTCATCGTTACGCCAGGTGTAAATTATAAGCCGACAAGTCCAAGCATTTTGCGAGCCGAACTGCTCGCTCTTCCTCAGTCTCCGACGCTAGCTTCGCGCGCTTGGCATTCCGGACCCTCTCCAGTGAAGCAGCTTGCTGGGCGATAAACGTGGAGTAATCAGACGCCGCTTGCCGACGACGGCTCAAAGCCTCTCGCTCCCGCGCAGCGTTCAGAGAAGGCGTACCGGCCTCGCTCTCATCCATGGCGAGCGCGGCTTTCTTTTAGCCAGGTGCGCAGTGAGTCACGTGGTCAGACGGCGCGCCAGCTGCAGAGAGCGCATGCGCCTAGCCGGTGGCGGCGAAGCTCGGCGCGGCGATTGACGTGATGCGTTGCCAAGGCTACGGCGCAGGTGCGGTCAAATGAAGGTCAAATTGCTGGCGAAGGCGAAACTCGGCTCGACTGGATTAGTAAATCTTTCACTAAAAAAAAAAAAAACGCCAACCGTTTCCACTCTTGTGGCATGCACCTCGCACAGCATGTCTTAGTCACCCCTCTCCATTGCATTGGAAAGCATTGCTGTAAGCAGTTTATTTTACCATAGAAAATACAAAAAAGGTTGACAGTGCATTGGCTGCTCATTGTTATATCCTGTATACTATTGTTAAAACCGATATTGTTACTTGCGGATTTAGCCATAGTACCAAAGCAGTCTGTCCTGGTTTAATCCTCGTGGCCTTCTAAATTGCTCCTGCTATGCATTTTAAGGCTCTGCATTGATTAGGACAATGATACGCCCAGTGACACAACGCTGCATCGGGTGTTGTTTTCTTTTTTACTCTCCTGGCAGTCACGGTGGCGGCATACACTGTGACTGCACTAGAGTAAAACAGGCACTCAGTTTGTTGCTTCCAGTCACTTTTTTTTTTCTCTACCACTCCACCTTCTTAGCTGTTCTCTAGCTGCTTGCTTTTTTTTATCACTTTGTTCATTATGCGCTACTTTGATTCACAGACTGGCACTGATTGTTTGAAATGTTTAATGAAAGTTGACGACCAGTGCTTGTGCCACAATGTGAAAGAATACCAAAATCACATTCCGCAGCCTTGAGTGAAGGACTGTGTTACACTGCAGTGTGCCCCTTTGCATGACCTAGCAACCCCAGTCATAAATACAGTTAAACCTGCTTATAACGAACCTCCATATAACGAATTCCTGTATATAACGAAGTTTTTCTATTCCCCGCCGTTACTTCATAGAAGCACATGTATTTGAGACTTCTACGTAACGAAACGGCAGCGGGAGACCCCCTCGAAATAACGAATTTTCCCCGCCGACAACCTAGAGATTTCGCCCCAAGTTTTGTCGTTTTTGCACGAGCAGCAACCGGAAGCACCTTCTCTGCCGCGACGGAATGCGAAGCGAGCGCACGTGTGCGTGTGTGAGAGCGTGTGCGAGGCGGGCCTGCATCCCTCGACCAGGCGATCTTGCACCCGCGGACCTGACCTTTCCCCCTCCCTTCATTCAAACCTGATCCTGCCGCTTGCTGCAGCTGGCCTAGCCCGCCAAGTCGACACTCTCCTTTTCCAGTTTATGTTGCCGACTAGCTGGCAGACGCTGTGACACAGCACACTCGATGAGTGCAGACACGCACTGTTAAACGCTGGCGGCGTGTGGAAGCGCCGCTGCAGAAGCGAGCGAAGTGACATTCGTGCTGTTTATCGCTTCAACGCAAACTGAGTGCCGCGAACACACAGCACGCACAAAGCTACGAGCCGCCGACGCACCTACACTGCCTAGACTCTGCCCCAACGCAGATCGCTTTCAAGATACAGCCCGCGCGACCCGCCGCGCAATACGCAGTTGTTGCCAGAGTACAGTACAACGCCGCCCGCTATCCCTCCCCCCTCGCTCCCTCGCCGGTGCCTTGAGCGCAACGGAAGAAGGTGTGCTTCCTCCCTGCTTTTCTTTCATGCGCGCGCGAGATTTAGACGCCGTTGTCGGCTCCCCTCACATGTTTTCACTCGCACATACAGCATACAGCGCACGGCGACTGCGTTATCGCCCTTGGACTTTATACGGAACATCCATGAGCCAAAACCAATTTTAGGGCCACAACGCATCATAGACACCATCTTTAGATAGCAAATACGGATCTCAAGGGCCATACTTTTGCTGGCGGAAACCCCAAATACGTCATAGTTGTCACCCCTGGCACTTTGGGCGGCCAATGCCATCGTCAAGCCACCAAGCCAAGCCACAAGAAAAGTCAAAATGGCCGCACGGGCCAGCGCGGGATGGCAGTTCGCAACGTATGATGCGGGAACGGTCCCATAGTTGCGATGCAACAGCGGGGTTGCCAATGCATTGGGTTCTATGGGATCTGTGCCGGGACCGGCCGAAAACGACGTAACAGCGGGGTTCTACTGTAACACTATACGACGCTACGACGCCATCGTGACGCTTGCTTTTCATTTCCGATGCCTCGCGCTTGTGCGAAACGACACGCGTCCACGCATCCAGTACCTGGTGTGACATTCCAAGGATGAGTGCTTCGACGAAAATGGAAAACGGGTGCGCGTTACAATCGAGGGCGTGATAGATTCGAGTAAATACGGTAAGCGTTTCTTTTTCGAATTTTCGTGCCGAACCTGCATATAACGAAATCCTCTTTATAACGAAGCTTTTCGGGAATTTGTCAATTTCGTTATATCCAAGTTTAACTGTAAATACTAAATAAAAAAATAATACAACTCAACGAATGTTTACAAAAGCTATACGTACGACTCGAACACTGCTGTGCACAGCTGAGTAAGTTGGTTGTGCCTCCGCAAGCAGGTAAATTGATCTGCCAAGCGGCAGTTCGGGTTATCGGTGACAGGGTGAAATTTGTAGTTCTCCGTTCCATCAGTTGCACGAGTGAGGAACAACTCCTCCGAAAGATTTACACCCCAAGAACGGAACATTGCAAGAAGAACTGTGACGGCTGCGGATTTATGTGCAGGGACTTCGATTTGAACAGGAGCAGTCTCTGTGTGCACACTTAAAGCATGCATGAGGTTGAGGGCACGAGTGTCGAGACACCCCACAGTGCGTCGTCGTAAATCTTAGAGGCCATGCAATCGACTAGTGCTTATCTGCCTGCCTTGCTGGACAGTACTCGAAAACCGCAAGATTAGCACATGGTCATTTAACGCCACTTTTCAGGTTTAATTTTAATCCTCAAAGAAAGGAGTTCATATTTTGTAATGCTACTTAAACACTTTCACGGTGGCAAAATTTCTTTAGGTCCCAGTTTACTTGCGTCGTGACTCACCGGTGAGTCACGCTACTCTGCATCTTTGTCGGGTTCCAAAGAGATGGTGCTGCAATCTTTGCTGCTGGCATTAATTTGGTGCCTTCATTTGAAGGATGTTTGCTCACTTCGCAGGTTTCACTTGTGTGCAGAATTGAAGCATGGCAAACACATAAACTTTGTATTGGTGGCACTGCTCGGCAAGAAGCCAAACCGACCAAGCAGACACACCATACATAGAGAATGAAGGCACAAAAGGCTTCACTATGATAAAGCAATTATGCATTCTAAACTGTATGCTATTTGTTGTACTGAGGATATTTAGGTGTAGTTTGTTGTTTCACAGCGTAACTTCGTAGAGAACAGAGCTGGCCGCCAGCACATCTGTAGGGGTAATTACAGATAGGGCTATACACAATTCATTATATGAGTGCCGTCCTGTGTGCAAGCTATTTGGCAAAACAGCAGCAGCGACCATGATCAGCAAACTCCGGGAGGGCTCGCCTATAAAGCTTTGCCTTAAGATGAACACTTGATGCACCGTTGTAGAACAAACTGCTTTGGTACACATCAGTGCTTCTATCCACACCAATACACTTGTAAGCTAATGGACCAATACAGGCTATCAGTGATTTCAGGTCTATTGTTTCATAGGGCAATACCGGCTATCTGTTTTACCAGTGTATCAAGTCTGTTGTTTAATGAACCAATAAGATGAAACCGATAAAATTTCTCTATTGGAATTTTTCCTAGGGTGTAAATGGTTATGACCTGCAACAGAACTAAAACCAGGACAAAAACCAAACCGCTTTTATGTTTATGACAATGCAACAGAATAGAAAAGTGGAGAACGGGCAACAGAGCTGTTGGGCATCGTAAAAGGAAAATATGGTTTATTGATGGTTATTCAGCAGAAGAAAAGCAAAAGTCGGGACATTTGGTCGTCCCGACTGGGTGAAGTCGGCACTTGAGATATTTGTAAAGTTCGGGACTGTCCCGCTAATTTCGGGACGGTTGGCAAACCTAGGCCAGATTGTTTTTCTTATTTTATTTATGTTGCCAAGCCATGCCATTCAAGCATGAAGTTACAGGGTGCAGGTGTGCAAATATTTTAAACTTTTGAATGATGAATCGAATATTGTTTTATTTGATCTGGTGTTTGAATCGAATAGTCGCTCGCTATTCATAAGTGCGAATATTTTTCTAAGAGTTTTCAAATATTCCACATGGTCAGCTGTATGCAATAAAACAAAACTGTTACAAAAGTACGATAAATTTTATCCCCCATGGCCATAGGCATAATGCATGTGAAGTTACACAATGGAGGAGGCTACATCGCTTGGGAAGCCAGATGTTGCCACCTGAACCACAATCATTTGCACTTTCCAAAGAGCTCTGTGTACGTGAATGAACTGCTTCCTAATGCTCAATTTGGGCTTTTAATGAACAACGCTTCATAATGTGCAATGTAGTGACAGAAACTTGCTAATGCTGTGGATATAGTACTAGGATGCGAAGATTGTTTTATGGGAAAAACGGCCATTCATTAGCCGAAAACTATTAAAAAAGTATTCGATTTGACTTGATTCGCTTCTAGCATAATTTTATTGGCATCTGATTTGGATAATTACTATTCACATACTCCTATTGCAGGGATGATCCCTTTCCTGGCTGACAACAACTTAGTGCAGTAAAGGGAAAGACAGTGCACAAGCTCCACAATAATCATCATTTAAACAAGTGTTCGCCGTGTAGGCAGTTTCGTGTCACAGGAAAGCCAGCTTGAAACTTTTCTACGAAGGTTTCATCACAATAGCATTCACGAAGACTTGAGACTCGTATGACTTTTCTGAAAGGGCATGCACTTTCGTATGTCGACAAGTAAGATACCCGCACCGCTGCCCTGTTTTGTTGCAGACGGAGGGATTCATACAGACGGGACAATCTGGCGGCCGAAAGGTAGTTGCTCAAAGCGTTTACTAATAATTCCTGCACCGTGGTTGTGTGTGCAGCAGTCCCTGCACTCCTTAACTTTCACTTATTTATTTTTTATTTTTACACTTTGACGTTTGGTAAGAAAGCGTCTCTCGAGCACATTCTTACTTGCCAGTTGTGCGGGTTGCACCCTGCCTGCTTGCACCTTGCCTTGTTGTTTTGACACCACTGTGCATGATGGTGGTTCATTTGAATATGTTTGTAGGTTTTTGTTGCATATGATTTTACATTTCTTCATGGCCTTTGTTCAGTGGCTGTAACCTGTCATCATTGTATGTTTGCAAGCTGTACTTGTTTTGACTGATGTCTGGCATTCAGTAAAGCTTGCCTGGTTCTTCATTGTTATTGTTGTTCTTTGGGAACTCTTGACACAAAAGGGATATGTGATGCACTGTGCCTCTGAATGTCCTGTTTTAGGTTTTCCAATGAATGTTTTGGATAAGTACATATTAGAAGGCATTGCATTCTTTAACGAACACAAAATGCTGCTGATGTCCTGCCATCATCAGCCTGTTTATGTGCTCTGCAGGACGAAGGCTTCTCCATGTGACCTCCAAGCTGTCTTGTGCCGGCTGACAGCATCTTATGCTTGCAAATTTCTTCATTTCATCACACCGCTATTACTTTAGCATGAAGTGCTATATCGCTTTATCACTTTGAGTGTGGTATCACTTTAGCACAAAGTGAAGCAGTCAACAGTGGTCATAAATTATGTGCAAATTTTAGATGCTATTTTAGTAGTTTTGGTTACCTTTTATAACATCTGTGAATATTTAAAGTATAGAATATCTCTAAAAAAATTGAACGTGCTTAGCTGAAATTTACCACATTATTAAATATTCCACCCTTTCATTAGACTCCTTTTGAAATGCCTGTCGAATTTATGTATCGCACACTGTACTGTGTCAGGCCAGTATAGGATATGAAGTAAAGGATATGAAGTTTTTAACCGAGTCAATCCATTCAGCAGTGAAATTAATCGACATCATACCATCCCATGTTTCATACAGGCATTGTACCTGGCATGGTACAATGCCTGTATGAAACATGGGATGGTATGATCTTAGGTCTTAGTTCGGCTTAGTTCTTTGTTCAAACTGCAGCTACAGCTGCTTACATGCATTTTTGACTGAAGAAATGCATCACTAAATTATTAAAATGTCACTTCAGTTCTTATATTACTCTCGGTGAACAAAATGTACGTTAGCAACGTTGTTGTGTATAATGAAAAGCATCACAAGTCCGTGAGACGGGTAGTTTGGTTCATGGGTTCTGGTTGTTCATTAATGTGCTGCTGCTCATCGTAGATAGCAGTACAACCACACCAAGAACAGATAAATATTGGCACATGATAGCCTATGCAATCAGAACATCTGCGCTATTCTATTAAAAAAAAACATGGCATCAGTCCAAATCGCCAAGCTGCAGGAAGAAAGGTAACATGCCAAGGTGAAGTAAACTAGATTTACCTAGCAGGAGAATCGCATCCATGCACAAAATTAGCAGAACGTCACCGTAAAGCATGTAGTAATTCCTGTGATTTGAGTGACATTCTAACAGTCCCAGCATGAAATTTTGTACCAGTTTTGTATGTTGCAACACCCTTATGACTTTCTCAAGAGTGGAACAGTACCAAAACAGCACGAAAGGAAGGATAACACACGGTACCCTGTAGTAGTAGATTTAATCCACCCGTTGACATAGTGCCATCAAAAAGTGCTACCATGATAAACACACACAAGAAGACCATGAGGCTTTCGTCATCGGAAAGGCTGGCCTGTGCTGTGTGAGCATGCTGTCAATAGCACTATACTATATGGAAAGGAATGCACATGTTAGTTAACCCAGTTAGAGTGCTGTCTCTAAGTGGTGTTCTTCATGATTTTAAGTTTTATCTTGTTACTACTTTTTCCTGCATCTCATGTAGTATGTACATACGCCCTCATTCAAGAATCACCTGTTAACATTGTTGTGATGCTGTTTGCTTCTTTTCATCTGCACTGTTTCACTCAAAATGCAAAACCACACCGGCCTTCACGCTTCTGATGACTTGATTGGCGCAGGTACAGCAGGACCCCGCAGGGTCCAGCGTCAACGGCCAGCTCGAGCCACCTGCTAGCGGGTGCAGGCGAGCTGAACCGGTGCGACCCCGCCGCTACCATGACCTGGCCCCGGGGCCTGCTGGGTGACCTCAAGAGCCACCTGCAGGCATCGGCTGCACCCCCACCCCGGCCATCATCGTCGGCAACCAGCGAGAGCCACCTCGCCCACCGGGCCCAGGCAAGACGTTCGGTGCGCGCTCCCCATGGCTAGAGTGTGACAGTACCCGTTGAGTCTGGAATGATGGTCTCTGGCTTTCCAAAGACCCAGAAGTCAGGAAGATGCTTGTTTTCAAAGGTTTTAGAGATTTTTAGCATACCACTACCACTTCTACCAGCTGCCAGCGTTGGGCAGAGTAGGTAAGCCATGTCTAGTGCATGTGCACTCCGACTTGACTGCCACATACTAAGCCTTGCTGGTGGCTGACACAGTAATGGTAGAACAGTAGCAGTGTTATAAATCTCTCTGTTTACACAAAGATTAGAAAATATTTCTCAGGTGGGAACAGTGCTAAGGACGAGGACAAAGTGAAAGCACATAAAAAGACAACACACTGCACTTTCTTTTTTGTCCTTAGTGCTATTCCTGCCTGAATATTAATAACCAACTAACTGATGCTTTCACATGATTAGGAAAGACATTTGGTGCACAATCGGCCATGCCAGTCTAGTCATGGATGATTGTCTCTGAGCTTCTCGAGACTCCAGAGTCATGCAGCCACTTGTTTTGGAGCTGTTGGAGAGTTTTAGTCTTCAGTGAGTTTGACTAGTTGTCAGCTCCTTGAAGCCATGAAAGATTACATTTATCTAAGCCAGACAGTCACAGGCAACGCAAATCATGAGAAGGAAATCTCCAGAAATATAAAAACGAGCTGGAACACACATAACAGGCACTCTCAATTAATAAGCGGCAGCTTATGATATCCTCGAAAAATAAATGTATGCAATTAGCGCATTCTGCCAGTATAACCTATGGGGCCAAAACTTGGGGGAAAATAAAGAAATTTGAAAAGACGAGGGCTGTACAAGGGTGGTGGAAAAGAAAATGTTGAGCATGCTGTTAAGAAACAGGATGGTTGTAGATATGTGTTGAAGAGGCAAATATGCTAGCTGATATTCTATCTGAGATTGAGTGGAAGTAGAGCTGGGCGGGAGGCCATTTAATACATGGACGAATGCATAGGAGAATTCATAAAAGAGGTAACCAGCGGTCTATCGTAGGAGCTCGATGGGTGTCAAGGGCAGGAAAAATTAGGAGGACGCTTAAGCTTCGCCTTTAAGAGTGGACCACGATAGCATTCAAAGATCCCGGACTGTTTGCAGGCTTCCCGGCAACTGCAGCTGTCTTTCTTTCTGCACCTTCGCCTCAGCGCGCCGCTGCGGAGGATGCGAGCGTCATCTGGATGGTGTTTTTGCAGGGAATACCGACCAGGGCGCGCCGCTGTATGAATGGTAGAAATGCTGGAAAAGGGGTTTGTGTTCGAGTTTCAGTGTAACAGAATTATCTTTTCTCGTATATTCAAATTACAATCCGACGCTATCATACCTGTAGGTTGTGGTTAAGTCGTACTTTACGATTTCTCTGACGCATTTTACTTTGAGAAATTCAATTGGTTTACCAGCGCCGCTGCGCCCTGCGTGGTTCGGGATTTATTTATTTTATTTATTTTTATTTTCAATACTGTGAGCCCTTTCGGGCTGTTACAGGGTGGGATAATTCACAATACTAAGAGCGAATATACAAACAGCGTAATACAAGCAACACAATGAAAACTGACAGCAAAAATGTATAAACAGCATACAATAGCATAAACAAAACAGCAGCAGAAATATCGCAGTACAATGCCAAAAGACATTGAATTTAAACATATAATGATTCTAGGTTTCTTTCAAAATTCGCAAGCGAATTCATACCATACCATACCGGGATGATTTACTTGGCCATGCCGAGACTGACGCGGACGCCAGATTTTCTGCGCATGGGGCCCTTAATGCTTTCGCGTTAAATTACAGTCAAGGGCAGCAAAGAATTAGGCAGCACAATGAGATAAAGGAATCTGCAGGCATAGTGTGGTCAGCTGAACATCACTGGCCTTTGCCTTACAATGGACATAAAATAGGCTGAGAATGATGGTATAATATGTTTAGTCAACCATTACCATCCTCCCCATCTGCCAGCTTTGTGTCTGTCATTCTCCGTTTCATTCAAAGCAGGCAATGCAGTATCTTTCTTTCATGTGTGACACAGTATTTTTTGGTCGCAAATGCTTCTCTCATTGTCTCACATTTGCAACCAAAAAATATATAGGTAGCATCAGGTATTTTGACGTAACATTAGGTTTAAGTTGCAAAGCATGATGTAAGTAATTACACTGAAGGCATTGCAGACATGAACCTACTTATCATTGAACGAGCGGAATAGCATATTCCCACTACCAGCAGCCACTGCTTGTGTTTGCATAGTATGTACGCATAGTATGTAAAACATTGTATGTCGCATGTTGGAAGCACAAAGACGCAGAAATAATATGTGACTTGACTTAACCTGACGTCCACAAGTTGTATTTGTAATATATACGAAATAGTTATTCCATAGAAAGCGTCCGTAGAAAAAAACTGCACTACAAAATGCATGGAGGGAGACTTTTGTGACTGCACTTGCTACGTAGCATCCGCAGTGTTATACCTGCTAAGTGTATGCAACGAAATAAACTAAGCTGCACCACGTGCGCGTATGGCATGGCTTGGCTAACGTGTGAAAAAATGGCAGGCTGGATTGTGGTAGTGATAACGGTAGAGTAGTAGCAACATGCTAAAATTTGCTACTCGCAGAAAGTTTGGGAAAGACATATGGTTCAGCTCGTAAAGGTGATGACAGAACTTCGCATCATAATCATAAGAAATATATTTCAATTTATTAGAAAGAGCCTGTTGCGTCACCGTTTAGGAAGCAAGTTTGTAAGGGAAGCCCAACAAGTTATCTCTCCCTGCAAGGTGTGCAACACATAATGATACCCAAGTAGACAAAAGTTAATTGCTGTCTCATTGGCATCATTGACTGGGGAGTTGCACTTTCTCAGTGAGAGTTTTGTGCATCACACAGGTGACTGAAAGTTGTGAAATCAACCCTGGTGTACATTTTCCCTAAACAGTCATTTACTTGAGAGCTTGTCACCAAATGATGGCCATACATTGAGGCAGTTAGCCTGTTATTTTTCTCGCATATTTTACTTAAGATGAGTAATTTTTGTCAAAATTGCACTACGCAATCCATAAGGCTCTCGTGCAAGATGTGGTATGCACTTCATATGGTTTAATGTGGCCACTCCTTTTGGCAGGGTTTCACATCACAACCAAAACCTCACGGGAGTCTCACAATTGGTCAGATTGACTTGTTGGTGCAGTAGATGTCTAACACAGAGTCTTGGCTCAACATAGAGAGAGTCAATGAACCGAAGATGAAATTAGCAAAAGTTTGAGTTTGTGGAGTAATTGCCATAGTCATAGTTACCTGCTAATTATGACACAGACAAATTTGAACAAGTCAAGCACTGTTGTTTGCTGCATAGCTTTCAGCACAGCAGTCCTACTCGGTGTTCCTATTACAAGGACAGCTTTTCGCTGTCTTGGAATGCCAGCCATTGAAGCATCATTGTTGTGCCTTTGTTGTCATCAAAGTCATGGTCATCGTGACATCGTCATTGCTGTCAACACATCACCATCATTGCTGTTGGCAGTGTAGTTGGCATCATATTGCATTCCTTGTAGTCATTGGTGTCATGCTGCTGTTGTGATTGGGCTGTCAACTGCTTTGCATAGAAAATGACTTTAGGATGCCAGGGATTTAAAGTCTATGTCTTGTGTGTGGCCCGCCTGTTTCAAAGTCACACTTTGTTGTATGCAGTTTGTCCTCAGCATTGACCCTCCCTAATGATTCTCCACAGCAGTGTGCCAACTGCATACTGGTGTTAAGGGCTGATACGTTCAAAGAAATCCGATTGACCATGTTATCTCATGTCAGCATAAGGTTTAGACCTACAGCTTTCATTGAACTATCTCTCTTGGCTACAAGCAATCCTGTTAGACCCCGTTAACCACAAGCGCCCCTCGTGCATTGTCCACACAGGATCCAACTCCACTCGTCGAGGACCTGACAAGCCTGCTGCACTTTCATGAGGCCGGCAGAAGTGCGGATCCCCCGCCGGCCAATGACCTCCTTGATCTGTCAAGCCTCCTGTCGGGCGGCGGCCTTTCCTCTTCCGAGTTGCTCGTGGGCCGGAACTTCGAGGAGCTCGACGGGGACGTTGGTGGCCGCCTCGGCGGGGGCTTTCACGAGGAGTTCTTTAAGAAGTCCTCCGGCACTGGCGACGGGGTACGCCAGGACATCGGCGGCGCCCCTCGCACTCCCATGGCGGCACCGGGAGGCGGCTCGCACACGCTGCCTCGTGCTGCTGAGCACGCAGCGCCCGCTGCAGCTACAACTAGCACGCTTGGCTCGGTGGCCTCGCGCCTGGCAGGCCTCGAAGGCTGCCTGGCCGCACTGGGCCGAAGCCAGAGCCGTGAACTGCAGGAGATCAAAGGCGAGCTATCTGCCATCCGCCGTCTTTTGATCTCGGTCCTGTTCCACGTGCTGCCAGAGGAAGCGAGGAGTGACGCCGTTGCCAAGTACACGTGAGCCGAGACTTACGAAAGTAGTTCTTTCGGCACCCCGCAATGCGCCCAACGTTGGCCACGGGCAAAGAGTTAAGCGAAGAGAGCTCCAACCGCGAAACACGCGAAGTTTTATCGCTGTCCACGTTTTGGTAGTCAGGCACAGACAACGTGAAAAAGCTCCAGGTCTGAAGAGGAGGCGCACCTACGTGACGTGCTGCTGTAGACTTGTCTCGACATTAATGCCGGCTGCAGCCAGACCTTGTGTGGCGAGATGCCACCCACCAGCGACACCCCCCCCTCCCCCCTTACCCCTGCAACTATCTTATGCGCAGTTTGTGGCTGCAGGCTGGCTTCAAACTGTGAGTGATGTGCCGTGCCGCACGTGTGCAATGCTCGTGCTCGACTGCAGGGCTTTAGACTGGAATCTGTTCTCTTGCACTACGTGTGGCTGACAGGGGCTGACATCGTCTACTTTGTAGGTGGTTGCATTAGTGACAAGTGTGCTTTCTTTTCTTTTTCCGCCTGTGCCACGGATGTTCCTTTTTCAAATGTTGAGACTTTGCTTCCTGGAGTTTGTGTGAATGATGTGCATTTCATTGCTAATGCAGTCACAGTATACAATGTGCAGTTTAGTGTGTCGCATTAATTTTGTACGAGCCTACGCAATACTAATATGAAAGGCGGATTTCTTCTTTTCGTGACCGAAAGCAGCGGTGTGTGGGTGTGGCATTGCAAAGAAGGGGACAGTGGACACTGCTGACACAGACCACAAGGTGCGTTTTTTTAGAGTGGCCAAGAATTCCAGCGCAGCACTGCATCAAAATGTCTTGCTCACTACTTTCACTCAGGTGTGGTGGCATAGAACAATGGCTTTTACAGCCTCCTTTTTTCTGTTACATCCTCTTTTTTACGTGTTCTCTTACGCCATAGGTGACATAAGCGAACTCTTATCTCTCTTTACGCATCGGTCTTCGCACAAGGCACTTCCACGCGGACAAAGCACCCTGCTTTCAGGCTTTGGTCGAAGCCGCAGCAGTTCAACGAACCCACCTAAAAGGAGATGCCAGGGTTTCTGCTGTACACGTGGGCAAATGTCTGCAACAGACGACACAATGTGCTGTTACGTATTGTGCAATGTTGAGATAAGCATACACAGACATACATACAAGCGTATACAAACGGCCTTGCTTGCACAGAATCCTGACCACGGATACGAGGCAAGGGTGCGGCTGGCTCGATTTCATTGGAAACAGTTTTTCCTGGAAGCACATTAACTTCTCTGCTCTCAAGAGACGTTCTCACGTGCCTGTGTGTGTGTGTGCATGTGTGTGTATGTGTGCGGCGAGTGCCCATACGGACAAAGAAAACTCAAAGCAGCAGGTCTCTGCTGATGCTGCATGACATCTGCTACATGCCTTGGAGACCGGCCGACTCGGCCCAGGGTTTTTGGCTTGCCTTCTCCTCTTCAAAAACTCGGCCGCCGGTGGATTGACTTCAAAGCACAGAACCTGGGGCAGGGGAGGGCGGGGTACTGGGGCAGGGGCAAAGGAAAGGATGGCACGACGGCAGCCACGGCTCGATCGCTCGGTCGTGCTTGAGTGTTCGCGGTCGAAACACCTCCTGCCGAAACCTTCTGCAGCTGAAACCCTCTTGAGAAAAGCTCCAGCATCGATCGCCATTGTCTACACGCTGCTAGAACGAAAGCACTTGCCGTCGTTGCCATGTACGTGCGCTCCTTGATGGTGCATGCGACGTGTCTCAGTCTACCTGTTTGGCACACACTCTTTGTACATATTATACATAGAAGCAGAAAAGAAGAGAAAAAGGTTACAAAAAAAAGGGGGGAAAGGGAAGGGGGAACAGAGAACATCGCACAGCCATAGGTGGCAAGGCTCTGCTTGCGAACATGCTCAGCAGGTTCCTGCCCGACACTGACAACAACAGCTGTTGCCAGTGCCACAGCAGTCGTAATACAAGAACGGGGAAGTGGGGGCGGGGGGGAAAAAGGGTTCTTTCCTTTCAGCTTTTTTATAGGATTTATAAATACATTCCTAAATGCATATATACACTCGCGTCATTGAGAGGCTGTAGTCGAGAGAAGAACGAGAGGAAGGGTGCTGCGTACTGGCGTCGTACGAGTGCGAGTGGAGGAACAATCTCTTGCACGAATGGCCTACGTTGCCGCACCTCTTGTCGAACTGCTCTATGCCAGCGATGTGCGTCGTGCGATGCAGAGACATAAGCCTCGCTGTCCATCCTCCATTGTTCGGGTCAACGCGTACGCTATCGCATGCACCACTAATGCCAGGCGGCTGACACTGGCCTGTTTTGTTTGCAGAGTGTTTGTTACGGGTGGGAATTTGTTGTTTCCGTCGCTCCCTTCTTAGTTGGTCCTTGTGCAAGCATGCAGACATCTATCCTGGAAGGGGGAAAACAAGAAAAAAAAAAAGGCTATTGGTAAATTCCACTTGTCGTTTCGAGGAAACTACCTGAATGTTCGAGAAAGCGCTCTGATGATGCTCAAATTTCACCGAACCAAGCCTATCACAGCAAAACATAGCAGTACTCTGCTCTGAAACAGCACAAATTTTGTTGCATGCACTCTGCACAAGTGTCACTACACACTGCAGAACTTCTGGATCAGTCCGTGCTCCAACAGTGGAGCAAGCGAAAGGAATCCACTGCATAGTGAGATGATGTCTAACAATCGTGGAAAAAACATGAATCTGTTCTGCATCAACGAGTGGAATTATGTTCTTCTGTAAAGGAAAGAAAAGAAAGATCTCGAAATCGACCAGTGGAGTTCACCTTAATGCATGGGGGCTGAGCAGGACCTCTACTTTCAAACTTAATAACTTCAGCATGTCCCAACTTGCTTTCATCACCGCCAGCTTGGCTCAAGCCGACGCGTGTAGGAGCTGCCTCCGCAAGATTGCACTTGTTGTCGATTTGTGGGAAATGCTTCATGCTCAGTGCAGCACGGCGTGTCTTTCACATGGACCCACAGGCTGTGGACGCGAACAATGGTTCAATCTATTCTCTGCTTCTACCCAGGCAGCTTGATGCAGAAAGCACTTCTGCTGCTTCTTCCACTGCGATGCTTCCTCGGTGACTTGCGGTAACCTCGTTTCGTTTCAAAGCTCCTCTCTGCTTTGGGACATGGTGCACTTATTCTCTTCCTCAGCTCTGCAGCTCAGGACAAGTTTGAGGCTTGCATACACGAACAGGTGTGTGTCATGATGTATTCACACAGTATTGTTTGGTGCGGTGAAGTTGCAGTTGTTCTTCATTGTACCTCTTGTCCACCTCGGTTCGACTCTGGGCTGTCATTAATCACTCACTGTTCCATCTGAAAAGAAAGTGCACAAGGTTGGTGTGCTCCTTTTTCAACAGCAGGATGCGCTCTTGAATTTGCAGGAGCCCAAGCAGAGGCTAACGGAACAGTGCTGCAATCTCTCAGGCTGGTTGCATCACGCATATTTGGTCCGGCCACTGGTTTCAGAAGGACAGTGAACCGTCTTCGAATGCGAAGCGTGTTAGTACTGTGTTGCACGAACACCGCCTGTGTTCTTGTTCGAGTGTGCCCAGTTGACCGCCTCGTGTACTTGGAAACATTGGACGAAAGGCCAAGGTTTTCCTTATCATGAGACGTACGAGCGGTGGACATGGGCACCCACTGCTGCAGTTTGTTGTGGCCACCTTTTCGCAGCCGTCTGATGTCTTGTTGGCTGCAGTCGCTAGAAATTCCACACACAGGCCCCTCTAGTTTGTTCCGCCACCACTCCCTTTATTCCCAGTGTCTTGCTTGCACTGGCTGTACAGGGCATAGAGCAAGGTGCGAGGCTATGAACCACAATAAACAGGAAGCGGCAGCTTTATATATAATATATATATATAATATACATATATACAAACACATATATATATAAACACACACACCTAACATGGTTGAAGATGTGTGCCACTGCGCCGCGATTGATGTGTTGCTGTGGGGGAGAAAGAAAAAAAAATAGCCATGATTGCTCAACACTTTTTATACATTGGTTGTGTAGCATAGTGATCGCGTGGTTGAATCTTTCCGTGTAGCTTCGTGAGGTCGTGTTTGTGTAGTCAGTCCCATGACAACTGACCTGCTGCGCCGAGGCTTTGGCCCCAGTTTATTATATTGGGTCGAGTTTGCCGGTATTGTATCGCGCCATTTACATTTCGCTTCCTCCCATCCGGAATTGCCGGTGTCGTTCCTGCCTTGTTTTGTCTTGGCAGGCGCCGGCGTGGGTACTAGTTTCGTGCTGTCACCACTGCCTGCTGGGTCAGCGGTGTGAAGATGCGCGAGAATAAACGCACTCTGTAGCTAACTCACATGAGACTACGCATCATTACAGATCTTAAAAGTGGCATCGATGACCTCGCGTTCGAAATGTGGGAAAACCTGCAAGCTGTAAGGTAAGGTTAGCAACCTTACTCAGTGAATATCTCGTACGGTGAGTTTATTCTTGTGTGCCCTCGCAAAATGGGCCCAGCAGTTCAGATGCAATGAGTACCAGTACCAACCACATTGCTATCCATTTTCACTTCATCGGGCACCGATACTAGCTTGCACTATTCTAACCCTATGGGAGGACATTCCTGGATTATTAAGTGCTGTTCACACGTGCTGGGAGCAAGTCCTGGCAGCGTACACCACTCGCACAATGTCATTTACTTGTCGGAGCCATGGCGTGGCCATTTCTGTGTCAGTCGTGGTGTGGAAGAAAAAAAATGTATCTTAATATATGGCGGGCATTGTTTTGGTGTAGGTGGCTGGGAGCGTGCTATGGCATTTCCTTCCTTTTTTTTTTTTTGCACTGCAGTGGGGCAGAACTGCTTTCAGGGAAGAATGATTGTGCTGCTTGTTTACATTGTAAACCAAACTGATGACCCGTGCATCTTTCAGCTAGATGGAAGCAATGGACAGCCAAAGAAATATATTCAGTGTACATGACAGTGGGTTTAGTGCTTCACTTGACTTCTAAACCAATGCATTAACCACTTACATGTGGGTTTCCTATGCACTGGCATTGCATAAAGCATAGCAGCTTGTCTTGTTCTGGCACTACGTTGACCATTTGATGTCTTTTTATTTAAAACTGCAGCCTTAGGTTTAAGCATATGAAACTGCACAATCTCGTGACTTCATCACCACTCGGAGAGCAAGAAATGTTTTGGAAGAGAAACTAATCTTTTTATTTTTAATTAAAAGAACTTGTAAGCCCTGTCAGTTGTCACTGTAACGCAGTAGCTGTGGTACTTGCCTGCTATGCACAGTAGTGCCACAGGTTTGGTTCCAGTCCTGCACAAGGATTGAAGATAAAGCCTCTTGGTACATTGTTGGTAACTTGGGAATAGCACGATTCCCGGCCATAGCGGCCACATTCTGCTGGGGGGGGGAATGCTGGTGTACCAAACCTTGGGTGCATGCTAAACAACACCAGATGGTCAAAATTAATCTGGAACTGTCCACTACGGCCCCCACCCTGTCGTTGGGAAAATGTTATCCCCCTCCCCCTCTAAGTAAAGCTTAAAAATCTGCACATTCAATAATTGTGTACAATCGTGTAAAATAGAGTGAGCTGTTTTTTTTTATTATAATTAAGATGCCTTATGTGGGAGATTATTGTACCTAGAGGTTGCAGGGTTTACGTCTCTGTTATTATTGTAGCTTTTGTTCCATAACATATAGCATCACCCAAATACTGCAAAAGCTCCAGGTTAGTTGCAGTTTCTTTCGTGAGAGCACAACCTGGTAGTCGAAATATGAACTACCCAGTCAAAGTGACACCAAATGCCCCCCGCAGATGCATAATCAGATTTCTGTACCTTTTCTAAGCATGGCGTTATCAAGTTTCCTATGTACCTTAACACGGACTGGGAGCTTCTCCTCCTAAACATTTCTTGCCCTCATAACAGCATTAAATGTAAGCTTGATCAGTCACAAGTTCTTCCATAATGTGCTTGCATGGCTGTGAGGCCAGGCCATCTTTTCTTTCCAACCGAGTTTTGAGTTGATCACCAGTGCTTATGCTGTTCGCATCCCTAATTTCACTCGCGTTGCACTTTTCAGCCACGTTTCTGTTTTGTGCTCTGATTGCACCTCGGTGCTGCTACACTCCATTCTGTATTTAGCAGGCAACGCGTGGAAACTATTCTACTAGCACTGCCATAGGGGTGTATAAGCTCACATGTTCCATTGTGAAGTGGTTTTGATCTGAAACATCCTCCACGCAGTAACTTCGTCTATTGCCACCGTAACATCTGCAATTCTTTTTTACGTTTGTTTCGTTTTGTTTTTCTTTTTGTACGCAGTGCGTGTTGCACATTTTTCTGGTCACAAATGGCAGGCAGTGCATTTTCAGGGAGATAGACAAAGGAAGGAAAAGAGGACCGAGCCTGGCTGGCTACCCTACCCTGGGGGAAGGGGAAAAAGAAAAGAGGAGGAGTTCAGGAGGCACACTCAGATGCAGATAAAATGAAATGTCCAGCAGTGTCGTACACAGTGAGCAGTGCTGTCGTAGCCCATAGCACTGTTGTGGCTCCTAGCAAAGTGCATAGCAGAATTAAAAGCTGGGCAAGTCGTTATGATTGCATGCAGTGACTTGGTGCAGAAGATGCAGGGCACTAGATAAAGGGCTCATCTGTTTGTCTCTTTTGTCTCATGCTCTGTGTTTTCTCAACCAAGTCGTTTCATGCTCTTTTTTTTTTTATATAGCTGCAATGTGCATAGCCGCAGTCCCAAGGCCTTGGTGCCAGAGAGAAGTCTTCCATCTAGAACTTATTGTCAGGCAGGTTGGCTGATACTTGGGGGAGCCATCATAGCGCTAATATGGTGAGCACAAAGGCCAGAAGACAGGCATAGCACCCATTCTGGGCTGTCTTCTGTTTCTTGCATCCATTTTATTAGTGCTACGATGGCTTCCGCAAGTTTTCCGTCTAGGTGGCTGAGGGGTCCACAGAGGACAGGCCTTAGATCTTCAGAGGAAGGACAACCACAGAGAAAATGGGTGGTTGCCTCGTAACCACGGGTGTTGCAGAAGGTGCTTTTGATTTCTTCAGTCAAGGATCAGTGAGTGTCAGGGGGGGTGTGTATTTAACAACCAAACAAGAAGCGATAGGGTAGGGTGGCTTCACATTGGTGAAGACCAGGTAGCAGGTGCAGTTGCATGGAGTTGAGTGCAGTGCTCTCTGTGAACTGCACAAGTAGTGCAGTCATAAGGTGTATCATTCTACTGTGTTTCATTCCGAAGAGGTTTAGATCTGCAGATAAATTTATAGCTTCTTTACCTATTGTGACTGGAACACATAGAGTCATCGTTTTAGCCAATCGTACATTGTTTTCATGTTTTTTGCTCCTAACGTGTGATGCATACCTGTCATGTTGGCTGCAAAATGCAAGAATGGCTCGCATACCGAGCGAACATTAGGCTGACCACAGGCAGTAAAACTTAGTCTGGAGCCTTCCACTACAGCATCTGGATTGCTACAGCATACTCGACGCACAATTTTTTTTTAGATCGCAAATGGAGCCAGGGCGTAAAATAGCTCCAGTTTCCACAGCACTGCCCACTAAGTATGGAATGGGGTGTACGTATGTCCTTGCAATTCTTTATCTTTGGGTTGCGTTTAAAGGAGCTTATGTCTTGTAGAACAGCGTACTCTTTGGGTGATTGCTCTCTCTCCTCCAATACACAAGCATGGCCTAATGGAAAACACAAGGTCGGCTGGAATGCATTTTGCACACACACCACGACACAGCGAGCACCATCCGTGTTGAAAACCTTGTGCCATGTCCTAAGCGCTGTGTCTTGTTTCTTAAGTTATGAATTTCATTGTAGCATTTTCCAGTTGCATCAGTCTTTAGTGAACTAGACATTTTTTAGCCGCTGTGTTACTCAAATCAGTAACTGAAAATGAAAAAAAATAATTAAACATCATTGAGAAGATAGGCAACAGTAAGAGAAAGCTGGAAGTGAAAGTCTTAAGAAGACACTAATGGTACATTCGACTAGTCACTTTCAAGCGCTCTCGTGATGCAGTTTACACTCAAATGGTCAAAATTGAGCGCTTGGCACACATTCGCTTGGATCACTCGGAGCGCCGTGCTCCAGCTCGGAGTGCTTGGAGGCGCTGTCACCTTCGAGGTGAAAGCGCGATTGAGATCCGACAGAATCTCCATCACGTGGCTACTCCAATTGCTCTGGAAGCAGAGCAGCTGAATGTTCGGCTCGAGCATGCTTTCTGTGGCTCGAATGTCGAGAGGCCTCCGCACGGCTGCAAACCAATTCAGAGGGTGGTAGGAGCCAGTCGAACATACCATAAGCAGAAAGTTAATTCGAGCGTTACAAGTAAATTATGCTTCCACAATACAAAAAAAAAACAAGGCCACTCCAACACTGAGAGAAGGCTTTGGTAAGCCAGAAAGAACATCATAACGAAAGATGGTCGGCGATGCTGCCTTGAACAGCTCCGACAAGTTCAAATTCTGAAGCGTGCGCTCTTTGAGAAGTTTTGCAACGGGCATAATTGACAAGTTCTGGTACAGTCTGGCGGATCGTGCCTTTGAAATTCTATTTGCATTTCTTCGTGGAAGAAGGTTTGTTATCAGCAAAGACAATGAACACCCAGCTACTGTTATCCAAATTTTGAACTCGGGTCATAGCACCGACGGTATCAGTCCAACATCAAGGATTCTGTGGTATTTTCACATATCTGGAACTCTTCTGTACAGGTATAGCCAACAAAAATTGCCTTGTTAAGCTTTTAATTACTTTTTGCCGCAATATACATTGTCCT
The DNA here is from genome assembly GCF_013339745.2 of Dermacentor silvarum. Taxonomy (NCBI): domain Eukaryota; kingdom Metazoa; phylum Arthropoda; class Arachnida; order Ixodida; family Ixodidae; genus Dermacentor; species Dermacentor silvarum. The sequence goes on from NC_051161.1 coordinate 147,927,909, forward strand.
TTTTCATTGATAAACAATGCATTAGTACCTAGTGAACATCGCCAAAATCTGGGATGTCTTGAGCAGCTGGTGCAGGAGTTTTACGGTGCCATTACCAACTATCTCGGTCTTATGCAATTTGCAGCTTCCCGATACCCCGCTTACAGCCTCTTGGTAGCTCCTACAAGTTCATGCTGCAAATCTAGTTTTCTTTATTGCTCCTTTACTGTGCTGCCACTTGCACGCGCACAGAATGCTTTGTTTCCTCATAGAAGTCCTTCTTCATTTGAGAGTTACAAATTGTTTGGTGGCCAAAATACGTTCCTACTGTTTTACGGGTTCTGCTGAAAGACATCTTGGTAACGATAGCCATGTAATCACGTGAACTGACTTTGAAGTTTTGTAATGTAGCAAAACTTTTTTTTGTCTTGAGTCATGCTGTAAAGGTTTGCTTGTAACAAATTTTTTATTAGTGTTCTTCTGATTTTTGTCCCTTTATGCCCATTGCATTCTTTTTCCTCTTTTTCTGGTGGCTCAGGCTTCCCTTAAACATCAGCATGAAATTTCATGAATAGTAGCCCTTAACCAAAGATTTGAAGCAAAAGTCGCCTCAACGTTAAGTAGGATGTTAACATAAAAACATTATGCAAAAAATTTGTATTTTATTGTTTATCTTTTTTTACAAAGCTCTGCTGAAATATTTTTATGACTTGGCTTTGGTTTACTTATATCACTTGATGTACACCTGGGTGTGAAAAGAAAGGAAAGAATTTTCTTGCAAAATCAGCATGTAGTTTTGAAGTTGATCATACACAGCATATACCTCAATGTGCGAGCATAGCGGTAAGCACAAAGAAAACATTTTTCATGCAGATTGCCAGTTTGCAAACTTTGCTCCTCAGATGCTTTACAAAAACAATTGAAACATTGTGTTATCGTATTGACAACAAAACAATACTTCACAAATGTTTGCGATTATTACGCTAGTCCTTGCATTGTGCTGTAATGAAGCTCTATTGTTTAGTTATACTTATTTATTTGCCACTGCTCACAACCGCACACATGTAACTTTCTTTTTCCCTAACACAGAAAATGAAGTAACGGTCAGGGACCTGAAAGATGCACGTTGCGTGGAACGCAGCACAAGGAAAGCTGCCATGCTTGTCGTAGAGCAGTTCTGAAACCAAAGAGGGAAAAGTTGTGCAACATGGTCGTGCAACGCCTGAACTGGCCTAAGCCTCGATTGTCTCTTAGGAGATGATAAGCAGCGGGTAAAACAAATTTGCCAACAATGCAGGTTCACTAATGAACTCCACACAGGGTTAACTTGTTGAAAATGGCTGCTCATGTTTGGGGAACAGTGCTTGCTTGACAGCTGCTGCCATCGTGGAAGTGTCACCCACTTTTGCCAAGACTGGCCGCGATTTGAATCATGTTTGGAGATGCTCATTATGGTGTAATAGCTGGGGATTTCCCTGCATTTGCATTACATGGTCGCCACTGTTTTGTTGAATCATGGCACTGCTGTTATTATTTTTTTTATTGATGCCTGTACCCATCATCCTGATTGCTTGTTTCTGCTTGCATGTGGTTTCTGCGCTACGCACTTGGTGAGCCCCGAAGATGTTTCAGCTCACAATCACAGTGATCTTGCTAACTCATGTCATTTACCATCATTCAGTCTTGTCACCATTCTTACATAGCTAGGTAGTAGCAATTAAAAAAGTTGTAGGTGCATACACACTTTTATAAAAACTGTACCAAAGCGATATCGACCATTAAACGACAAAAAAAAAAAGAAAAAGGAGATAAGATGGACAAGCTGTAGTGGTTAGGTGCTTCCTTGAACTTTCATTTTGCAAGAAGTGGGTCAAATAATGGCTCCGCTTAAGTACAGAACAGCGTCGTCATGTCGTAAGGATTGATACTGTTGACCACCGATTGAATGGTACTCTTGTGTTTGTGTTGATACGAATGAAGGAGTAGTCGTTGATTTGTTGCTGCATTTCTGCTGGTAGTCTTTTTTTCTTCATGGCTGTCTCTCTACAACAATGAACATATGGCAAGTTTTTTAAGTGCATTTACGCTGTCAAACGTGACAATATGACAACACAACTTGTCTTGCAGCAGCAGCTGCCCTTACTTATACTCATGTACTGCTTCTGTATTAATTTTGGTACCATTTGTGGTTTCAGAACCTCCAATTTTCACCCTGCGCTTTCGGACTACATGAAGTAAATATCTGAAAATGAAGCGATCACTTTGCTTTGCTGTTAACAAGCTCCAGGAAGTTGTTCCTGCCTGGTGATAACATGAGAGAGAGGAAAAAAAAGCACAATTTTAGCAGAACGCCACAGTGTTGATTAACTTTAAAATGTGCATTAGTTCAGGGTGAGCTTTTCATTTTCGTTTCCTGTACACGGGAAACGTATGTACAGGAAACAGGGAAATCAGAGATGCTCGTGTTAGACAATCGCTGAATCGATTTGAATGAACTATGTTGCATTTAAGAGCGGTAAATTCTACCCACTGTTGGAAGCACAATTTTTCAGAACAGTACATAATGTTTAAATTCTGTCTGCCAAGGAAAGGATGAAGCAGTCAAGAACGGCCGAGGGTTAGATGGTGCGATAAAAATATAAAATTTGTAGGCATAGGATGGAATCAACTGATGCAAGACAGGGGTAATTGTAGGTTGCTGGGTGGAGCCTTTGTCCCACAGTAAGCAGAAATTAGGCTGATAACGATGGCGGTGATGGTGATTATGAGATGTTCTAATAGTAGTAAATAATTTTATTCAATTACAATATCTTTTATTGCTGTTATGGAGTTGTAACCTGAATTCTTGTTTTCATTTTCCATACAAATTTTCGGTGGTGCTTTGTTCTTAAATTTGACAGCTTAAATAAAAAAAATCTGCTTTCAACAGTCAGTTCATTTAAAAATTTTTTCTCGAATGCAACAAGCTGCATCAGAATTGCTCCAATTAATGTAATACAAAACAACTTCATCATTGTTGTGTATTTAGACAGAAGCTTGCAAGGAAAGGGCTTTTTAAGAGACAAAGATTGGCGTTGTATTTTTGTGTTTCTTTACTGTGTATACTCACATAAGAAATTATTTTCTTTTGTGCTGCAGTGGTTGAACTAGTAGCGGGATATTGTGGGTGCAGTGATATGCAGTCCGGAGCGACCATTTAGGCTTGATGAGCAGGTGCATTCATGAGCATGCATTAGTGAGATGCCATGAGTATTGTTAATTCTAAGTCAGCAAGTTCGGGAAGGAGAAGAAAAAAAAAAAGAGTGCGATTGCCTGAGTCAAATACAACTATATCTGGCAGTGACCAGGTGCAGACAATGAGCTGCTTGCATGTGCAAAACATGTAGTCACTACAATATGTTCCAATATTGATCGCACCATTTATTCATTTGTATGGCCGTAGGAACTCGCACCACTTTATAACAGCAGGGAATTTCCCATGCTTCTCCTAAGCTATAGTTGCTTTCTTTCTTTTAATACGTGTGTTAAGCGGGTACGTTTTTTGTGCTAGTTGATTACAATGGTGTTTGTTGAAGAGCGGGATGAATTTTGTGCAATTTAACTTCCAACAAGGCTCCCAGAGAGGCTATGTCTGCAGGTGCTTGAAAGAATGCAGGTCATGTGTTTGGTGTGAACCGAAACAATACTATTGTACCGGGATGTTTCTTTGAGACTGCCCTGTAGACAAACTGATGCTTCCATTTTATGCGCTTCCTCTTGCGTTGCGGCTCATTAAACCAGTGCAGCGCTATGAAAGATTATGGCAGGTAACATGGGTGCCAATTTGTTGGTCAAGCACACCGTTGAAGGAGGGCATGTTCGGGATGTTGGTTGGTGGGTTTTCGGGACAGGTAATAACACTGTTACTTCCACGACATGTTTCACGATGTGTGGAGCACCTCAATGTTTGACTTCTGCTCGAGTGTCACACTATTGGACACATTGGCCAGATGCACGTGTGGCAGCCACCTTCCAATGAGTGGGCATATGCGGCAAGTGTTGGCCCTTCCCCGTCGTCTTCTTAAAGTGGCACCAACTGCATCCAGGTGTCAGGATTTGGGCTTTGTAGTTCCTACTACAGGCTTCTGGGTCGATCATTCTGAATTTTTTAACAGCGCAAACAGGACAATGGTTCTTCTTATGTCCATTACGCTGTTAAAAAAAATTCAAGATGATTCTAGACGTTAGCTATGGCAGGAACAGTGCTAAGAACACAGACTAAGGTGAGGGCACATGGAAATCAACATATTGCACTGTCCTTTGTCCGTGTGCTTTGCGCTGTTCCCATCTGAATATGAATAACCAACAAGTCAACGATTTTATGTTAGCAATGGATTTGTTACAAGTATCCGCCAGTATTGCTTTCTTCTTACATTAGTAGCCCTGATGTGATCTCCCTTGGCTAAAGGTGATGAAATTTACCCAGTGGCTGTGACATTTTGTTGCTGAGGTTGTTGGTTTGAGATCCAGCTGTGGTGACTGTGTTTTGATGATGAGGAATGCAAAAATGCTCCTGTTCCGAGTATTCGGTGCGCATTAAAAAACCAAGGTGGTCTAAATTATTCCGTAGCCCCCCACTGCAATGTCTCTTATATTGTAGTCCCTGCACTGCTCTGGGACCCCATCTATAAAATTACCTCAATATCCAATGATTCCACGTCGCCATGCAGAATCATACGGGCATTTTATTATGGTTCAATTATATATACGATCCTCCTCGTGCATTTAATGCAAAACACATTAATCGAATAAAAGAAGGCACTGAAGGCACACTTCTCTTGCTTCTGTCCTCAAGCAGCAATATGCTATCGACCGCTCCAAATGACCAAACTCTTAGTGGATAGAAAAGAGGTAAATGGTAGGTCAAGTTGAGGCAAGCAAGTGGAGAAACATATGGGCCATTAAGGTTGCAGCTCTAGCTGTTGGTATGGATCTCTGGCTACCGGCAGCGCAAAACAGACAAAAAGACAGGGGACAGACGACATATGTTGTCTGTTCCTTGTGTTCCCATTTGTTTTGCTCTGCCATTAGCCATCAATTCATAAGAACTAGTCTGATCACAGTGTCTGCTATGTAAAAACGCTGTAGTTTGCACATGAGTGCAGAATTTTTTTTATATATATACTGTGACGTCACAATATATATATATTCTTGCTGTTATGGAGTTGACGAGTGGCGTAGTGCCCACGGAAGCTGGGCACATTGTTGTGTTCTAGGAGACAAGAAAGCAGTGCGCAAAACTGGAGCTACTGTAATAGCTGAAACAAGTGGTGATGCAAAATGTCTCATTTTATCGTTTCATTTTACAGCATACCTCTTGACACAATGTTTTCTCATCCTTAGTTGTCCCATGTTTCTTGCACCACTTACAATCAAGTAAACACAGTATGAAAATTCAGTTCCTCAAAAGAACAACAAAATAATTATAACATTTTTTTGATGTGACCAGTTTGAAACATGGCTTCAGGCTTGAAGCTGGCCTTCTTATTACGCAACAAAAATTGTAGATAGTGGTCACATGATCTCAGAAAAAGGATGCAAGAGGTTGGTATAATTATTTGTAGCACACCTCAGAAATTGCAGCCTCTTCCTGCAAATAGAGTCAACCACAATTAATTAAAAAGAAAATGAGACAAAATTTCATGTTGATACTCTTTTAAGGGCAAGTTAACGATATTGTTAATAACATTAAGGCACCTACATATCTACATATGAGAAACATTTACTGCACATCCTGGCTTTGTGTCATGATAATTTACACAAAATACACAGCCATGTAGAATTTTAAACTTATGTTCAGAACTTTCATGGCTGCATCGTGAACATGCCACGTCTCGATTTCTGCTCAGTGAATTGACAGTTCGACAATTGTTAGCACCCGTTCTAGACATTGCACTAAGAACAGTATGAACCCTATCAGATATTTCCTGTATGCATAAAAATTATGGCATTTACATCTCAAGCGCCATCACTTCATCATCTAGAACAGCATCACACAGCACAGTTTCGACTTTAACTTGCTGTTGTTGGGTGTTTTTTAGTTATCTTACACAAAGTGTCAAAAAAGTTACAAGAAATAAAGTACAGCTGAAATCTGAAATTCTGCAAAATATAGTGTGTAGCTGCCTTTTATATAATTGGCGCTGCTTTTTGCTACCAGCTTGTTTTTATGGGGGGGGGGGGGGGGAGGCATTGGGATACGGTTGCAACATGTGCATCTGGCCAGGTTGACGAGGTATTAATTTTTTTGAGAGAATGGCTTTCTGTCTGTTGTGTGTGGTATTCATTTGCCAAACTATTTTGCTTTTGCTCGTGTCTTCATTTATTTTTACTGGGGCTGCGAATGTGTTGTACGTGTCATAGGCCTCTACCAAGAGTGAAGCTGTGCAAGCTATGTAGTCTTGTCTAGTGTCAACATTTAACACACACACACACGCACACTGTTTCATTAAGCATAGCCACTAGCAAGCAGTTGCAAAGATGAGCTTTCAATGAAAATTTGTAAGCGGTACTGTCAATGCTTTTTCCAAGGCATTGCCGACGCTCGCTGAGCAAGCTGTTGGTGATACCATCTATACGCTTTTGCCGAAGTGAGCTAGAGGCGGTGTCGTTACAATCAGTTACTGTGCAAGTCTTTGATCGTTTCATTGCTTATATGTCTAGTTTTTGTGTCGTATGCAGTGGTGGTGTTGGTAGCATCAAAATGATTGGCAGTCCTTGACAGCCAGGGGTGTTGAATTGTCATTAGCACCAGTGAAAAGATGGTGGTAGATTTTTTTTTTCTCTTTTTGTCAACTGTCTTAGCAAAGGGCTTTCACCAGAATATGTGGTTTGGGTGGATGTAACGTAAAACAGGCATGCACTGTACAAATGCGCTGCTTTGTAAAGAAAGTTTCGGGTTTGTCACACGCAAACTGGCCCGATCACAAGCCTGCTGTTGGGCGCGTGTTGAATAACTCTTGGGCTTGTCAAAAATAATGTAGAATGGGAGGAAAATGCTAAGGCAATATGTAACAAGGTGGAGTTAGGTGTTTGCATGTGATAAGACTTCTTCACAAACTCCAGTGGCCACTGACACATGAGTGTTATCTGCAAACATGTAATGGGAATTCTTCCGTGCCGATCTTTTTCAACACCTTGCATAGGAATCACTCATCCTCAGCACATGGAGAACGAACACAAAATTAAAAAATGCACGCTGCTTTGACAGTGCCAGCCAGAACTGCTGTTGAGAGACGTGTCGCAGTAGTGTTTTGGGCATCTTGTCTTCGCTGTGACCGAGCTTTTTTTAAAAGCTGGGTGAACTCAGTGTTGCAGTATTAAAGAGGGATACAACAGTCGTGTCGTCGCCTCGCTTCCTTTGTCTGCCCAAAAGCGATCTGAAGGAACGTCGCAGGGAAAATGCCTCACACGAATATGCTGTGCTCTGTTTAACATCTCATGTAAATTGAACCTTGATATAACGAATTATCAGTTATAACAAAGCAAATAGAAAATTTTTCTAGCAAATATCAGCAAGCAATGAAAATATGATTTTGATAAATATCGTAGTGATACAACAAAGGTATTTTCATGTTGGATGTGTTGTTGTAACAAGGCGTGATGATAAACAGCGCTGCCTAATCACTCTTCTTGCTACTCTCGTTTTGTTGTCTGGTCAATATGGCATAGCCAAAATGGTTCTCTACAGAAATGGTGTGTATGCAAAAAAAAAAATTAAATAGTATGTCTCAGGTAGCCACACATTACCTGAAGGCCACTGCACAGCTGTTTGCTTTGATCGCTTGAGTGTTTTGTGACAATGGCAACTTATATTTGATTGAAAGTAACTTTTAAGCAAAGCTTTATAGGCTCACAAGTGTTGGCGGTGGTGGTGGTGGTGTCACGCTGAAAAGTAGGCCGATCCTGGCGATAGTGCAAAAAGGGTCCAAGCTCAATGGCACATATCGGGGACAAAAAAGAGAGAAGGAGAGAGAGAAAGAAAATCATGAAGGTCAAAGAAAGAGAGAGAGAATATCACCACGAAGGTCAGATACACACACGACAAGCTTCACTTACCCCCATTTTCTCGACAGGGGAAGGGCTGGTGATTTTTGTTTGTGGTCTTTGATGCCCTGCTTCTTTAGAGAGGGGGGGGAGTACTCTTTCTTCCTGGCTAAAATAGCACAGTCACAGATGCATTTCGACTTCTATGGGTATTGTGGCTGCAGGTCACCCAAGCACAAAAAGACATCCCACCACTAAAAATTGGCAGAGGACGGAGCACACAGGTGGTGCTGCCGGATATGTTGTTGTCTGATGTTGCTATATACCAGCTGTCCTTATGTGGCGCACTTAAAAAAAAAAAAAAAAACACTTGCCAGATATTTGGGCCCCTGCCATTTTTGCTGACAGGCTACGTGACTAGGACGACATTAGCAGCAATAAAATTTTCAGTGGTAATATTGCTAATCAACTAATATATTCTAATCAACCTGTTAATTAGTAACCTTAAGGCACGTTCTAATTGCAAAATTGAAGCCGAGAGGTAGTGAAGTCATGTATGCTTAGCATAAATGCTTTGAGTACCACTGCTTTCGAGATACGTGACCCTAAAATGTGCTATGAGAGAAATGGAATTGGAAATGAAATGGAATTGGCATTCCAGTTAACAGTTTTCAAAAAGCGCACCTCCAACTGTTCGGGGCTATTTTTACTCGAATGCCAAGTCATTTTTTAGCAGATTTTGGGGAAGGATATCTCGAAAGTAGTGCTAGTCTCAGGATTTCTTTCTTTCTTTATTCTTTATTCATCGATTACCCCACAGCGCCCAAAGGCGTTACAGCAGGGGGGTTACAACATGGAATAAAATACATCTTCATTCACACTAAGCAGACATCTTCATTTCTAAACTAAGCAGACATTATTTCAGATACTTGTCTTTAATTTCCAACATGTGCCATAAAATTGGTAATTACGAAAGTTTTGATAATTCAGAAAGCACTTTAGATAATTAACAAAATTATTGTTGACATTTGCTGCTAATGTCTGCCTAGCCACGTAGCCTATCTGTAAAAAATGACACGGGCCCAGATATGAAGTTTTTTTAAGTGTTCCCCATTAAAGGAACACATTGTATATACCCCAATAAAAAAGTTCACTGATGATTACAATACTCCCTAATGCAAAATTTGAGCGCAGATACGTGTTTTCATTTCGGCGAAGTGAGGCGTGACTGCCTCGCTAATCTGGAGATGGCGAGAGCCAGCAAGTGGGGTCAGCGCTTGGGCGACACGTGGGCGCAATTCACAGAAGCCGCTGCAGCCAGACCTCCCAGATTCCCAGACGACGTGCACTACTCTTGTGCCATGTCGTAGCCATCGTCACCGCACTACACTTTTCTTCTCACGCTTTCGCCATACCCGCCTACACTTTCCGCTGCACCCTTCTCTCCACTTTCCTCCTCGCTCTCGCCACTTTTTTAATTCCCCGTTGCGCGCCGCGTTCTCTCTCATCTTTCGCTGTCGCAGACGCTCGCCGCAGGAACAGGCACCTAAGAGTTGCTGTCTAAATGACAACACTCCTCTAATAATAATCTCTTTATGCAGTAGTAAAGCAATTTGATAATGAAATGCTCTATGCAACATGTAATTGGGCGCTGCAGGCGTTCAGTTTGATCAGCAAGAAGTCACTGTCTCATATCAAGTTAGATCTGAGGAGTCAGTATTGTAACTTTCTTTTATAGTCTACTCTGTCGAACTGACAGATGCCTTCACAACAAGTTTTACCTATCTGCCTGATGTATACCTGACTGATGTTCAATTCTTCATCCAAAAGCTAATACATGCTACTTAAAGGGGCCCTCAAACACTTTTCAATCTAATCATAGAATGACATCACCTATTAAATTACATCGCCTCACAAATCTCCTGCCGTAAAAATTTTGCAAATGCTTCAAGCACAAGCGAACTTAGATGTAGTTATCGGACCGATGAGCGGCTTTCTTTCTCATTTCACTTCCACTAGCGCGCTAGAAGCTACACGGGGTACACCACAAGGGGGTGCAGGCAACAAGGTGTATAAAGAATTGTGCACATTAGCAAGCCTCTCTACACAAGCCTGTTTGGTTTTATAAGGAACAACCAGCTTTATGAATTCATTTAATGCCTAGGTCCTGCGGCCATGCGTAAATCTATTAACTAGCTCTTTAATTTCTTTTATTGCTTTTTATTTTGTTTTTCATAGACGTCGTATCACTCATACCCAATGATTTGTTATGTCCATGTTTATTAAATAGAGGTTAGACGAACTGCTAAGAAGTTCGGCGTGTTTCTGAACTTGTTTCTGCGCATAACTTCCAGAGTTTAACTGAAAATCAGCAAACGCAACGTTCATTTCACTTCTAGCGGTGGCACAAGGCAATGGGCACAATGACAAGAATATGCCATTCAAAGCGCAGTACGAGTTTGACGGTGACTTTCTCACTGCATAAATTGAAGAGATACTTAGTGAATTAAGTAGCTTAGTTTGACAGACTATACAACAGCAGCGGACGCTATGGCAACAAGGTTGGTGGCGTGCTTCGTCAAAATTTTTGGTTATTACGCAGCTTCTTCACCACCGTTGCCTTTGTTGACTTTCGGCTCTCCCACATCTTTGACAACCTTGACAATGTCGTCATGTCATCAGTTTTGAGCAGATCATCACGTCAGACGAAAACGTGGGCGGAAGAGGGAGGGGGTGTGCCATAGCTAATGCGGTGCCTCAACCCTTCCGCAAGGTGGGATTTCCTATGCGAACCATCTAGGGATCCTTTGTTTGTACGAAGGCTGCCTAGCACCGCCGCTCTGTGGCAGCTACGGAGGGAAGCTCGTTGTCAGACCTCAGGGTCGCCTATATTCCTTTGTTGTACAGGCAAATCCATTGTCGGGGGTCTTGGCTGTAGAGACGTTCACAACACCTCGGAAAGAGAGGAATTCAGCTGGGACATACAAAATCTGTTGTTATAAAGGTAATTTCACTGCAGAGGCATTCAACTGTGCAAGTTTTATGTAGGAATACATTTTTTTGTTATTATGCAGAACAGAGGTGCACTTACTGGCACTAACTTTGTTGGTCAGCATACAGGGGTTATGCGAGTCCGTTCGCTGGTATTTGCACTCGGCACACACACAACCTTCATATACACATCCCCAAATATATCCGCCGAGATACCAACAGACTCAGCAGCAGACGGCAGCAAGACCAAACTCGGGGAAGGTAGGCAAAGAAAAGTTCGCTTTAGAATTATGCAAAAACTATCAAAGATGATCAGTTAAGCGAACAGCTTTCCAACCCCTGCTGAATTACCCATGTGGATAAACAAAAAATTTTTTTAACCTTTGTTACCTTTTTGAAATCTTTTTTTTTTTTTGTAACTTCTTGTAACTACTTGTGGCATGAAGTAGACTTTTTTTCCCACTCTTTCCATGCAGCTCAGAAGCACTGTTGAGTTCTTGCACAAAATAAATTTGTGGTGCTTTTCTACAACTGTTATTCAGTTATACAAACGAATGCCGGCTGGTTCAAGCCAGTTTGAAACAAAATTTTTTGCTCTGAAGTTGAACAAGAAATGAACCACTTTCACAAGAGCGAACTGAAAACCAGGAAGAAAGATGTTTCACTTTGACAGACAGCGTGTCACAAGTGTAAGAGTTTTGCAGGCATCACTGAAAGTTGGCATCTACGCTTGTGGACATGGCCCCTCGAAGCTGCCTTCGCTAGGGCACTCCTTATTAAGATGAAATGTCCTTCACCCTGGCCTGATCAAAACATCTCATTTTTCCAGGTATTTCAAATCGTGGGTCTGAAAGAAGAGTGCTCAATGACAATACTACAGAAGGGATGTTTGCAAGAATTAAATATGGCAACGTTTCTCACACAGATTTTTCTGCATCAGAACTATCTACGTCAATATTTTAAACCTTAGAAATTTCTGGAAAGTACCTTTTCTTTGCTCTGTTTGGTGCACTCATCAGAAAAATGCAGAAAATATCTGCAGATTTTTCTGTTAAGTGTACTAAACAGTGCAATGAAAAGATATCTCACTGAAATGTCCAAGGTTTAGAATTATTTTACAAATGGTATCATGCAGAACGCTGCTATAAGTACCGCAGTCCAGACTGTTGGAGAACGTTTGCATCTTTGTAAATGCAGGGCAAACAGCTGCGAGAAGTGGTGCCAAAGGAGAATGCAGGCAGCGCAAGATTTAAGCAAGTGCAGCTGTCATCCTCAAGGAGGATCAGTGCACAAGAAAGTCATTTTACAGTACAATTCCTTCACGGGATGAGTGGACAAACTTGATTTCATTTTACTCTACCTCAGATGGATGGAACAAGGGAATGAAGTGCGAGGGTGATTTTTCACTTTGGATCTTGAACACTGTGCAACAGCTGGTGAGAGTACCTCAGATCTCAGATACCCCCCCCCTTACTCTCCAACCCCCAAAAAACACACAGGAGAAACAGATATTGTGCATAGCTTGGTCACCTGTAGCAAAACAGCACAAAGAAAATGTGGCCAGTCGAGCAATGAAAGCTAGAACCACTACTAAACGCCAGCAACGCAGTTGCTAGAGACAGAGGCCGACAGGTACGACAGATACAGTCACAGGCACGTCGGCACACCAGATTGCTGGAAGTGCTTTATTCATTGCTGAATGTTTTGCATTTTCCCATGCTTGTCAGCTCAAGATGTTGATTTTTACCTATTTCGCATATGGCGGTGTGTAAATTGTGCCACATAGCCGGCAAAGAACACCTGAGACAGTTTTGTTAGTTGCGAGCAATGTCTTTTTCTGGCTTGAGATGCCATGTCCACGGAGTTGAGCATCATGAAAAAACAGTTGAAAATTAATTTTGCCATTTGAAAACCATTAATTGCAAATGTGGAGAGCCCAAAATGGTGATCGTACGTATTCTTCATTCAGGAGATTTGCCACCTGAAGGGGTTAAGGTACCCTTAACTGTTATTGCGGTAAAACTTTGAACTTGCTGCAGAAGCACCACAATATACAGCAGCATTTGTGTGAATTGAGAACGAGCAAAAGACGATTAGCAATTGCAGTTGGGTGTGCAAAATCATTTATTGTCAGTGCACTCCAACCACGGTCTACAATACACTGTGCAAATAAGAGGGCAAAGTATGCTTGGCTCTCCTGGCTCAATTACCGACTTGTTTGCACAGAAATTTCGCACACAAATTTTGCACGGAGGTGGCATTTTGTGGAGCCCGCATTGCCTAGAATAAATGACAACTACACCTTGTCTGCAGCAACGTGGGCATAAGAAAGCAGTTCTTCTGCTGAAAGGAGTGCCAGTGCCGTTTGCCGTTGTCATGGCAAAACACAGTACGCCATGTTTCACCGTAACTGTGACAGATGGTGCCACCATTATATTGCAGAGAAAATATGCTCTTTTCACTTGGTGTCACTGCAGAAAATGCACAGCTGAGACTTAACGAAATACGCAACTACCACATGCAAACATTTTGAATAAAGAGCACTGTGAAAGTCCACTACAGCTCAAAATTTCAGTGGTTTAGCTGGAAAAGCCTGTCCCTCTTATTTGCTTAACATTCGACGGATGTGCATTGAGTGAAATGGTGCCCCCCTTTGTCGTGCACAACAAGATGCACGTGATGACGAAGATGACAGCGAGTGTAAATGTGGTGAGCCTCGGCACCATTTTTGCCACCTTTGCAGACGTACGTCATGTTTGAGTTTGGTGGCAGCCTGCTCGAATCCTTCTGCACTAGTCACGGCCACGTGATTGGTGTCCGGTGCTTTTTCCTCGGAGGTCCGTCGCCCTCGCCATGGCACCTATTTGTGACACTCGTCTGCAAGGGTAAAATTCAATTGACGAAAACAAGGTGATCATTACGCTGATGAACCAAACAAGCCAGCTATCACTGAGGGTGTGTTCTTCCCCACTCAGTGCAGACAGCTACTTCCCCATCTTCGCCAGACAGTCCCTATATTAATGCCACATTTGACTGGTCATATTAGAGTGCTATCACAGTACTCTGATGGCCATGTGAACATAGAGTTTAGTAGCATTGGTAGCAGAGCTTAGTAGTCCTAGTCTGGCTTTATTGCCATAATAGGAGTGAGCTTATCATCACAATAAAGCTTAGTTACTTTATTAAAAGACTCTCAAAACTTTGCAGGAAGGCCTGGAAATGACCAGTCGAATGTGCATGAAGTCTTCCATTTAAAAAATTTAACTAAATTCTTGGGTTTTATATGCCAAACCATGATCTGATTATGAGGCACATCATAGTGAAGGACGACTCCGGATTAACTTGGACCGCCTTTGTTTCTTTAGTATGCACCCAATACGGTACATGGGCGTTCCTGCATTTTGCATTGTTGGCCGCCGTGGCCGGGATTTGATCTCACAATGAAGTCTTCCAATTCAGACGCCTTTCAAACCTCAAGCTTGACCTGGAGGCTGTACACATGCCAGCTTGTACTGATATATTCCCAAGTATGGACGAAAACAACATATGACTGCACACTCATATGCTGCGCAGATCAGTGGCTATGATCTTTACACTGTAACATGAATTTATGTATATACACATTTTTGTTTTTTCTTCTTCCTCCACAATCGTGTTAGACTAAAATGTGTTTTATAATTTGATTGTAGTGCAGAAGGACGAAGACACAGATGAGATACACAGGACGAGTTCTGATTCTCAACTGAAGATTTTACTGAAAAAGACTGTACAAACTGATTGCAACACACATAGATACCAGAGGAACACGTGGTGAGATACAAATACGAAGGTTAACAAAGCATAAAAGTTAAAAGAAAGCAATTGTTAAACATCAAAGATTGCCAGAAAATGAAAATCACAAAAGAGAAATAAAACTGAAAATTAACAGACTAAGTAGAGTGAGCACACGTGTTCAGCAGGTATGCATCTACCTTACCCAAAAACGAATGCGTGTCTCATTAGCGTCTTCATCCTTTTGCGCTGTAACAAAATTGCTGTTACCGTACCCAACCTTGCCCAACCATCGATCTTATTAAAATGCGCTGCTCTGAAACCGTTTCTCATGAAGGTGACCACTTACACAAAAATAAAGCACCCACAGTGAAATCGTCTATTGCCTAGCTACTAGCCCTAGTAGCTTGCACGCACTCCGCATTAAAGTTTGTTAATTAGCACTCCGTTGCTTCTGGTTGTTTTACTTGCACAGCATGTCCTGCTTAGACAAAATGCCCAAATAAACAACAGATGAACCAGGAACCACAGCTGACCCCAGGTGGACAAAGTTTGCATAATGCACTACAGGTACAAAAAAAAAAAAAAAAAGAAAAACCCACCTTGCTGGGTTTGGACTTGGCCTCTTCATCCCAGGAGCCCCACTCGCCACCCCCACTGGCTGCGGCATCCGATTTCCTGTCTCGCTTTGCAAGAGGCTCGCTCGACCGCCGCCGTGCCTTGTCGTCGTCACGTGCTTTATCTTGGCTGCCTTTGCTGTGTACATGCAATGCAATGCAACGCGTGGCCCGTTAGATGCTGGCACTCACAGGTGTTATGGGAAAGACAAATGATGTTGGCAGTCATTATCAGTGTAATCAATGCTCACTGCAGGGCAAAGGCTTCCTCTCCAAGTGATCTCAAGCTGCCCGTGTCTTGTGTCAGACGAGTCCATCCTGTGCCTACTGATTCCCTAATCTCATCGCATCACCAAATTCTTTGTTACTGCAAATGCATGCATTGCATTTCCCTTTCTTCGGCACCTATTTTGTAGCCTCTACGGCCAGATAACTACAGCTTATCAGCTCTGCACATTGCAGTGAGAAAGGAGAAATCGTTTTTCTCGCCAACCACTGCACCGAATTTGATAGGGTTTGTTGCATTTAAAAGAAAAAGTGAAAATCTAGTGACTGTTGGTTGTGAAGTTTCAATTTAGGTTGTCAATTTTTCACTAAAAATTGGCAGAAATTGCAAATTTTAAGAAAACGAAACTATTATGTTTTTAACTCTGTTATTCAGCAATGAAAATAGATATCACAATTTTGTAAACTGCACCTAATAGAAGATCAAAAGCGGACAAAGTTGATATATTATATACTGCTCTCAATAAACCGCTAATATGCGAGTATAACTTTTGCAAAATCTTTGTAAACAATGTAACAAATTCATGAAAGATATCAATTGACATATCAAATTTGTCCCGCTTTGGATACGGATGCAATTTACAGAATTGCGATATCTGTTCTTGGTGCAGAGCTACAAATTTGTGAGCTTCATGCGTCTGTTTCTTTCAAACTTACCAATTTTAGAAAGTTTCTTTTGAAAAATTGGGCCCCAGCTAAAGCTTCCTCCTAATCTCATCTAGATTCTAATATACCCACCATTCACCCTTGAACTCTTTTGTTGCCGCTATAAATGTGCCCATTTTCGGTGTTTCTGACGTTTTGACGTTTTATTTCAAGGCATAGTAGTAATAATTTATACCGCAAAACATAAAATTATAGCCTCACCACTGGAGTTTTGAATGGATGTAAAGCAGTAATGATTGCTCAGACAGTTTCTGAGAATGATGTGAAACTTCAAAGAGGACCTATGGATGATAGCGATAATTTGCTATTTTAGTATAAATACTGAGTAAAAAAAAAAAACTAATCTGAAATATACAAAATATGCACCTGGCTCCTAGTATCCAACTTTTGTAAGTCAGACTAGGCAAGAAAATTATTATGAAAATTTGCTGGCGTCAATACTAGCCATATTGATGCTCATGCTATGCAGTTAAAGCAGTAGCTTCGCAAACGTAAAAACAGGGTAAGCTTCTATCGCAAAGGGAGCATTTATATTGCTCATACCAGCAGGCACCGGGTTTGTTTCTTACTTGCATTCTTTAGGCTCGCGAAGCAATGGTTGTCAGGTCAGGGAGAATGCACAAGCCTCCTCATAATCAATTATTGCGTTCGATCAGCTTTTCTGTGCAAGCAAGGTGGTCCAGTGTGCGTTCGACTGGCTCTGGAGCCTCCACGTGCTGTGTTCAGTTCCTGTGCAGTGCTGTACAGCAATGTGGAGTGTTGCACAATATCGTGTGGTAATGAATAGGGACACTTGCACAGGTGGTGTTCAAAATGTAAGAGATCAGACTGCTAGTCAAGCTTTGGTCGAAGGTCGGTCTGAAACTGACTGCAGGCTGTTGTGCGAGTGAAAACCACACATGATGGGAAGGATTGTGCGTAATAATTTGTACATATGCTGTCAACACTGATGGGTAAAGGCAACCCATGGTGGTAAAAATAAAGTTGCACTTGACATTTGAACGAAATTATCAAAATAACAAGAACTTGTGAGCACCTACAGTTCTTTAAGACAACCCGAACGAAGCTTCTGCGTCTTCAATGCTGCTGTCATTTAAAAATTACGTTGCCGATTCGACTAAAGCGCAAATATTGCGTCGTATTATTGAGGAAGTGATGGGAGTACCAGAGACTAGCTCCGATGATACCTCCAGTCGAAGTTTTATTTTTCCAGACTCCCAAGTCTGCCAAATAAATAAAGTTCAGCCATCATTTCAGATGGTGCATGATGTTGGTAGCAGAATATTTCCAAGGGAAATGTTTAACAATGCGTAGAAAAAATGTAAATTAAATTGATCTTGATCTACTTTGAGCAAGGCTGATCTATGTCTACAGGAGCCCCGGTAACAGTTTTTGTCATTTTTTAGTTGCATTATTTTTCTCCGAGTCTGCATTTGCTCATTGATTTCACACATATAGCCGTTGATTTCACGCATATTTTGTTCTTTCTATTGTTTCTTTTGTTCTTTGTTTAGTTTTGTATAGCTTTGATCAAACTGATCGATTTCTATAGTTGCAATAACGAAAGAGTTAATTCACGCTGCCATTTTCCTGTCTCTTTATGTGTGCCTGTCATTAGAGGACACTAAAGGCAAATATTAGGTCAAGCTTAAGTGATAGATTAGTGGTTGAGAATCTCTAAGGCGATAATATTATCACGAACTGAGCCTTAGTAATAGAGAAATTGAGGTAAATGCAGGACACGATTAGAGACTCCTCCGGGACATTCAAGTACTTGCCTGATGATGAAGGCACACCTCATTTGAATTCTGTCACTAGTACTCAACCACTCATAATAAAAACATCACTGTATAGAATTATAAGACGAAAGAAAATGCTACTTGTCCAGTTCTATTTCATTTTATAAAAAAAAAAGAACTCATTGTCATTACCCTTGATGCGGGCGGTCGAAAGGTTTCGTTTTCGCTTGACTTTGTGCCGCCCGCACTTTTGCGTTTGAGCAGTTTCGTCATCGCATAGTGCTGCGCTGATTTTGCTGGCTCGTGAAACTTGCACAAACTACAAGTAGCAGAGAATGCCACGTTTATGTGATGTCGCGGGATTCCCAAACGGTCAACACCACTTGACCAAAAGCAGCTGCAGCGGTGAATCGACCACTATGTCCTGGCTCAATTTCTTTATGGCCGCGCGTTTGCGTTCTGTGCAATAACCGTACCACCGTCTGTCGGGTGCCGTTTCACTCACCGACGGCTGTTAAGGGCGGTGATGGCGTATCTAACGTCACCACTCCCTGGTTGGGTGGCGGGAGATTTGAATTGCGATAAAGGTATTCAGACCCTTCAGATACAATTTTCTCGTAAACTAAGTCTTTTCTTGGCGCGAAACAAGCGTTGCGAGGTTTCTGGAATGGTATTTAAATAATACACGTCGACTTAGTATTTGTAATGCAGTGATTTCGCTTGCTGGTATGACATCATGAGGCTTATAGCGCGTGAAAAGACAAGGACGAAGGAAGACGTGACACACACAGGCGCTTGTCTTCAGTGTCCCCTTAATCATTCTATCGCTCAATGCATGATTTTTAATATTTATCCACAACGGTAGGCCAGTGGCATAGCATTGTGCTGCTGAGTTTGAAGTTGTGGGTTCAATCCCAGCCCAGTGGCCGCATTCTGATGGAGGCAGAATGCAAATCGCTCGTGCACTTAGTTTTAGGTGCATGTTAAAAAAACCCTGGCTGGTCAAAAGTAATCCGGAGTCTCCCATTATTGCGTGCCTCATAATTATATTGCAGCTTCGACACGTAAAACCATGGAATTAAGTATTTTCCCCTTAATATCTTGTCGAGTTCGTTTGTTATCACAAATTTCAACCTCACAAGTTATACTGGGAAGAATGTACTGGTTATATACTTTTCAAATATATCGGTAGGCTGCTGTAACAACCAGAATGGAACGATTACCTCTACTTCTCGTGGAACACCAAAAAACATTTAATACACTTTTTTAGAAGACAAAGCAACATTTTTAATTGATGCATGGTTATGTGTTAATTTGCAAGAAACTATTCAAAGATTATCAAAAAAAAATTTTCAGCTTCGTTGCCTTCGCTAAAATGGCACCATAATGTCACTGATTTTGGGGTCAGTGAGAGGCACTTGCTCGAAAAGCAGTTTGGCAATTCTTCAAAAAAATACTGCGGTCTGACGTCACGGGCCAGTAGTTCTAATAGTAGTTTAAAATTATCAACAAAATGTTCGGCGGTGTACAATGTTTTAGTTTTGGAGTGATAGGTCTTCAAACTACAGTGTAGACCGCTTAGAACGTAAGTCGCCGGAGGGGTGAATATCTGCACTATAAGCAGTACCGCACTATAACCAAAACAACGATTTTCAAGCCCTGCATGTATGCAAAACATGTAGACCAAGCAGCCACGCATATCCAAAATCGAAACGTGCGGCTGGGAGTTTTTCATCCGTTTAAATTTACGAACGTTGAAAGGTTAATGTCCAAGTACCCATGACTTTCGCATGAAGCAGACAAAGTAATAATTTTTTTTTAATGTCTCAGTTTTGCCCAAAAGGTGAAGCATCAATTGCGATAGCAAATTAGTAGAGAGGTATAAGGAGTAGGGATAGTAGTTTTATCGGCTGCATAAACTTGACACATTCGCTTACTAACTGAATTAACAAGCATGGTGTCAACGCGCACAAGCAATGATGAATAGACTCAATGACCGCAGATAACCACTGTCAAAACACGGGGGTGGGGAAACGCGGCCACCGCAGCGAGCGAAGGTTCGTGCGGTCTATCGCTTCAATGGAAACTAAGCGGCGTAAGCACAGCGTATAGAAAGGTCAGAGCTGTGTGGATATCGCTTTCAAGATATGGTGCACATGACAACCGACAGCCGGCACAGGCGCGAACGCATTTGTTGGCAGAGTAGAAGCTGCCCCCCCCCCCCCCTCCCGTGCTGCCTTCCCGCTTTGCTCCTTTCGCGTGGGAGATGGAGATGCCAGTTCCCCTTGTGCCCGGTTGCAAGATATGCATTTGGTGCTGCAGCACAGCGTCGCCCCCCCCCTCCCTCCCTCCCTCCCATACCCCCACGGCCTATCGCGCGATGGAAGTCACGTTTGCTCTCCACTGTGCATTCGCTCTCCGTGAAGGCACAGCATCCCCCGCGCGCTTTCACTCGAACATACGGCGCGTGGCGACGATCGCCCTTGGACTCATGCTCCTCCTCCTCATCGCCCTCATTGTTCTCCTCTCCCATCGGTGGGCGCACTTCATTGAGAAGCGTGCTCACTACCGCTCTTGTCGGCGAGATTTTCCCGCGGAAGCCGTATTATAACCGGTATTCGTCTCATGCGGCTGCACTGTAAGCGGTAAGCGTATACATGGAGTGCTATGGGAAAATTAACAAGAATCTGGAAAGACCGTACTATATCCAGTCCTGCACTATAAGCAGTTACGTCATAAGTGGTCTATAATGTACTAGTAAAATCTTAAGTTGCAAAAGTGCCTTTCTCCACTTTTAGTGACTTGCAATTTTTTCTCTCGAAATCTGCAATATGCCTCGCAAAGGAGAGGTTGATTCCTTTCTACAAAGGCATTCACTCTCCTCATATAAAATTTTGACTGAAAACAAAGAATAGTCAGGACCCCCACCCCTAAGTTTGTTTTTATCTGAACACACCCTATAGATTTTAACACCACTTTTCAGACAGTGCCTAAGTGAGCTTGTGTAACTGACCAATTTTAATAGTAAAACTGATTCCAAGAGACCTGTGCGAGTTCTTTGTAATGTTTCAACTATGGCCTTACAGATAGATGCCCAACTACCTCTTTCACAAGCTTTTTTTTTATAGTGAACAGAAGTCATGAGGTAAAGAATGAATGTAGCTGCCCATCTGCAAAAATTCTGAAAGATTTTCATACAATAAAAAAAAAAAAAAGCGAAGTGGTGCGGGGAATCAAACCAGCAGTTATGCGACTTCAAGCCTACCACTGTTACCACTACCCCATGTCAGCCTTCGACTGTGATCAACCATTATAACCAGGACATAGGTAGGGTCCCCTGTTCTCGGGTTTTATTGCATGGGTTCTTGACATCATGCTGCGCTCTTTGAGCGGTGGAAGCACCATATATTTACACAGACTCGCAAGATGCATATCATGCTTGTAAGTCCTGCTATTACGTTAATTCGACCAAACATCGGATAAAGCTCTCCACTGTGCGTTCATGGTAAGGCAGATAAAGCTCTCCGCTGTGTGTTCATGGAAAGGCAGCAGCTGACGATGCAATTCCAACCAGGAAGGTGGTGGCCCACAGTGGTATCCACGGAAACGAGAAGGCCCATGAGATGGTGCGAGCTCTAGTTTTCAACCGCTCCGCTTCAGTGTCACCTGCATCTTGTGCATCACCACTGTCCAACTCTATGCTTGATTTCCACGACACCGATTGTGTCCAACACTCCTTTATAGGGCCCCTTTACCAGACCACATAGCAAATTTTGGTTAGATGCTGGAAGTCGTTGCGTGCCCTCTAGGAAGAATTCTACCACAATAATTTTTCAAATTTCGAATTGGTTAATTATTAGAGGAGGTAGAAATATATGAAGTGTCGCGAAATCCACGATATCAAGAGGCGAGCTTCACTGCAAAGATCGACGCTCTCGCCACTTGCCCCGTCTAGCCACCGCAAGCAAAGTTCTTTCCCTGCATTCTCCCATACCAGAGCTGGAAGAACGTATCACGTACACGTCACGGTCCCTGCCTTCTTTTCTTTTTTTTCTTGCATTTCTGTTGAGTGGCGCATGAGCCCGCGAGCTGTTGTGTTTGTTTCACTTCGCTTTGTGCTCAATCCTGCGAGCTGTACACGAGGACACCTGCATTGTTGTCTGGCTACTTCAGTGAAACGAATCCCTCAGTATGCGCACATTTTGAGAGGCTGGCCCGGCTGATGGATCTGATGATACACGTACCGCGTCGTTGCACTGCTGGAATAGCTATCAGGGATGATGCCCCTAACTAGCGGTATAATTCAGTGCCACATGAACACTGAGGTAGACTTGTGCGGAAGAAATAGTATGATCGTGCACTGGAACACGGTAGAAAATGACATAGTCTTGTTATGTGGGCACACGAGTGCACGACGTGGGAACAAGCAGATGAAACGGAAGTAATATCTCTTGCTACAGTATGAAGTAAAACAAAAGACACGCAGACATTTGGTTTGTATGTCTTGTTATTTCACTAAACTTCATTTTGTCTATTGAAGCAACAGATCAAACAAATAAATGGTGTTGCCTCGAATAATTCTTGAAGTCATGTGTCACTGTGAGTGACGTCACAGCACCACCATTTACATAGGCGCACTTGTGCGACTGACGTCAACTCTCCGGCTGGGAGAGCAGCGCCCTCGAGGGGAAGGGCGCATGGCATTTGGTTTGAAATTTCAGCTCTTTTTCACTGCACGTAGCGGTGTAATACTTGGCAGACACGATCGTGATTACAAATTGTATGCACTGTGCTTGTCAGCTCAAAATGGCCAGACGTGATGGGTCCTTTAAGAAGCAACGACAGAGGCAACTACAAGACACTGTACAGAGGAATCTCGTTGAAGTAAAGTTGAAGTTGAAGTTGATACGATTCTGCATAATAAGTTTTTCAGGATAATACGTTTCTTTTTCTTTTCCTGATAATACAATTTGGTTGGATAATGCATTGGATGATACGATTGTCAGATGATATGCTTTATTTTCCGGTTCCCGTGAAGATTGTATCAACGAGATTCCACTATACCTCAAAACTGCCACGCACTGCCTCCTGGTTAAACCTGCGCTAGACAAGTGCTTCATCTCTGGCTGCAGTCTGGCTCTGCCCTCACACCAGGCGTACTAGAAAAGTGGCAGACTTGCGCAAGACATCGAGCAGAGGCAAGTCAGCAAGAAATTTATGCTGACGACGATGCAGATGGCGCCCGCAACAGTGACCATACCTGCCTCGCCTGCAAACAACCAGTATGACCCACCGCCACACACCTGATGTGGGAAGGTCTGACATAGGAGGTGGTGCGGAGAAAGCCCCTTCGCCAGGAAGCCATACCGAGCTACAAGGAGTGCATCCGACTGGTGGCCAGTCTAGAGGACAGTCGTGAAGCCCCGGAGTCTCTCCTGGCTTTTGCCAGGAAATATGGGCTTTCACACCGGTTGTAGACCCTGCTCCTGGCATCGCGCCTCGCACTCTCACAGATAATTTTTCCCCTTCCCCGTTGCTCATATTAGGCGAGAGAGCCATCCAATAAATAAAACATTTATTCAATCGATCTAATATTGTTTGAATTCGGGGCGCAGAAATCGAATGAAAGAGTTAAGCTGGGGAGAAATGGGGGGTTTTTCATTGTGTGGTACCAAAACTGACGAGCAATTGGGGGTTTCATCTTTTGGCAGGAAATTTCGGGAGTTTTTGATAACTTTAAAACAGGCGTCATCGACGATGGATACCTTTTGGACACAAACATTCACTCACAAACAAATGAAACCACTCACAGGAACATGTAATGGCAAAGAGAGCTGCTCACAAATCATTTGATGAAATCATCACTACATATACTTGTCAGACATTACTAAAACATTTAAAAGAAGCAACATTAACACAAACAATAAACAGAGATGGTTTTGGTGATCCCTTCTTTACTTTGTTCTCTGCACTTGTTTTAACATAGAAAAAAAAAAAAAGCACGAAAGTAATGCCTGCGGGCATGCTTCACAGGAGGTGTGGTGTTTTTCCTTATCTTATGAGCATACGTTATGCAACACATTGGGAGCAATTTCTGTGTCATCATAGACCTGTTGGGCCATTCACATTCCTCTGTTGCCGTCCCATTTTACTGGTTCCTGATATGTGGCCGTGCAATAGAATTAATGAACTACCATCTAGACCAGGGGTTCTCAAGCATGTTCGTGCCGGGAACCCTGCTAAGCTCCATGAAGTGCCAAGGAACCCCCCCCGAATTAACGAATTAAAATGTCCTACTTAAACTAATGTCGAATTATACAGAGTATCAATAAAAAAATAACTGAATGCTTACTACGTCAACACGCTTTTATTTACTGAATGCATCAGCAAATCTTGTTTCTATTTTGCACAAAAGCAGTGAGGAAGCTGAAATTCTTGTCATCTCATGACTGATTAAGGGCTAGCAGTGGCGAAGGCCTCGCAACATCCTTTGCAGCGCGGTCGCGGCGCACGTCTTCATCTGCAGATACGCTTTTCACTACCGCGCGCACATCCGGTTATTTTTTTGCTAGGGAGCTGGTCGCCAACAAATCGTCCGTCCATCGTGATGTAGCCGGTGCTCTTAATCTTTGACATTTTTGCACTGAGTCAAAGCGCAACTACTGCTTGCCGCAACCGCTGCTGACGAAACCGCGGCCATTACCGACGCGATCATGGACGGCAACCTTGCGGTTCAGAAGGCAGGCGGCCGACGCGTGCAGGCACCAAGTCAAAACGAAACTACCATTTGCTGGAACAAGTATGGACGAATCCGCAGTCGCTATCGACGCGATCATGGATGGCGACTATGCAGTTATGAAGGCACGCAGCCGACGCGCAAGAAACTGTGGTGGCTATCGACGCGATCACAGATGGCGACTACGCACTTATGGAAGCACGTGGCTAGCCGCCAACGCGGTGTTACGCGCTGCGATTAACGCAACAATAAGGGCTTTGAGGGCACAAATAAGCCCAAAGTATTCCGGCGTTGCTGGCAGTCATGTATCGCGTACGATTGCCCCTGAGGACCATGGCGATGCGGACTGCGCCGCTTCGTTTTTGGACGCTAGCGCCGTTTTTGCTCTTTCGCGGCGCGCATTTGTGGTGCTCCGCGCATTTAGTATTATTATTATTTTTTTACGCATGCTATCGGCACCTACCCTATCGACAAACGGGAGAAATGCGCATGTTGGTAAGTTACGGCCTCCGAGATTCAAGAGCGAAAGCTTAGGCCCGCTGCCCGTTTTCGAAGGTTGGGTGGCTACAAGCTGCTTGCGGATTTATTGAGCAGTTCACGCACTGCCGTGACGCGCTGTGGTGTGCTTTTTGACACTCGGGCATGGGTAATGGAAGTTCTGTGGATCGAGCACACCTCTTGTTCGCCGTTTTAGCCATTTAATTGGCGAGCGCGAGACCACGGAAAATTTATCAGTGGCTCGCGGAACCCCGAGCAGGGGCCTGCGGAACCCCAGGGTTCCGCGAAACCCACTTTGAGAACCCGTGTTCTAGACGAATCAACCAACTTCTATGAATGTAACCTAATTGTGTAAAATCCTCTCAACGTCACAGCTACGGTTCGCAATGCAGAGCAACATCAGCGCTGTGTTCACTCGCTTCCTAGTGCATTACCACAGTTTGCATGTATGTGATGCAATGGGCCGTCGTTGTAGTCATGCAAACACAGCTGCCAAATAAGCAACAAGCTTTTGATACTCAAAGCTGGCAGGTGCTGAATATATATTTTTATAAATGCTGGTTTTCGTTTTATTATTAGGCGAAAATATAGCACATACCACATTCATGTATTAATAATATTAATGTGATATATCTCGACCACTTGCTCATAATAGGTTTGTAGTGTTGATCAGTTTTGTAACACTTGCATTTATTATTACCCCTTACAAGAGGGCAAACTTCATGCGAGAAATTGGGTTTAACCGGATTTCAATAAATTTTGTTCGGGGTGCAAAGTTATGTACTGTATCTGGTTTTACCCAAAAGCAAAGGACCCTAGATATAGGCTGAACGTGTTCGTCCCCAGCTGAGCAGACTCACGGGGCTGCACCTAACAATGCCATACCCGCCAAGTTCAGAGAAACGAAATCCGGGAGATTTTCCAATTGATGGGGGGGTCAGTTGGTAACACCCCCTCCTAATGTAGATATTTTCAAGTACTCCCAGCGTCAACTTCACTACAATTTTATTTACAGATATACAAATGACCACATGAACATCAAAGTCTCACTTTTGCAAGCATTTCGTTGTTGCTAATTTTGCCTTCAAAAATTATTTAAAATTTAAATTCTCAGGTCTTACGTCCCACAACCATCATCTGATTATGAGGCACGCCGTAGTGGGAGACTCCGGATTAATTTGGACCACATGGGGTTCTTTAACGTGCACCCAATGGATGGCACACGGGCGCTTTTGCATTTCGCCGCCAACGAAATGCGGCCGCCGCGGCCGAGATTTGATCCCGCAAGCTCGTGCTTAGCAGCGCAATGCCAAAGCCACTAAGCAACCACGGCGGGTGTTCAAAAATTATTCAGATAACGATTGATTATAAGAAATTCCATTTCTGTCACATTTTGCGAGGTGGACGTTCCCCAGCGACTTGAACGAGCGACACATGGACGAGCGGCACTGCGTCCTCGTATTTTTCACGATGTTAAATTGCCGTTCGCACTCTGCATTGCTCTCTGGTATCAACTGTTGGTTCTCTGGTGTCACTTTGGCTGAGCACTACATTAAAAATACTTGAAGATACTTTTTGCGCTAGCGCTCCTTGCTTTTAAAGCCATGACTGATCGTAGGCCCATGCAATGCCAGAGCGGCTGACGCCGAGGGGAACGATGGAGAGTCTGGTGTTGCTAGTTGCGGAAGGCGGCATTTGCTGGCTAGCTTAATGAGACTAGGACCACTAGGGCACCCAACAACCCTGCCAGCGTAAGGAGCAGCTCTGCAGTTAACGAAATAGCGCATATATAGTGTTTCCCTACTACTCTCTTAATTTTGCGCGATGAACCTCTAACTGGATTAGATTGGGTTGGATCTTTTTTCTTTTTCTTTTTGCAATGTGGCCTGACAAAGCGCTAGATGCGGGATCAGGACACAACGGCAATTTCCGGAGATTTTCCTGTCAACCGTACAACCGGAAGAAATGGTCCAAATCCGGGAGTCTCCCGGGTAATCCGGGAGACTTGGCAGGTATGCAATGCACAGTAGAAAGGAAAGGGCTTCACAGCATGATGGATCTCAGGCTAGAGTTGAGTATAATAAAAAGCTCTGCACTGGCTCTCGCTACTACAGAAAAAGGTGCTCCCGATCAATTAAAGCCATCAATTAAAAAGTGTAGCCAGGGCCTTCGAATCAATTCACTGGCGACAAAAAGGCACAAGCCAGAAAAGAAACAGTCGAGGAGGGAATGCACGCTCTTTGAAATGCAGAACACCACCTACATTGTATTCTAAAGATTTGTGGGAGGTCTTGAAGAGCCAGGGCACTAATAAATACTATTTGAAGTAATTGAGCTAAGTGAACGAAAGAGCCACTGGGGTCCGTCCGCCAGTGTTCTTAAAGGACGGCATGGAGTATGTCGACATCAGACTAGAAGATAACTGCACGCACACGAACCAAAGAAATACAGATTTCCCGTGTCAGATGGCACATCGCATGATTACACATCACAGATTGCTGTTGTCCGCACTTTGTCTGCCACCAGTACAAATGGAAAATGTGGAGCTATTTCTCACGTTCACTGGAAGATGAACACAGAATTTAGCCTGAAATGCTTTGCAAGTTCGCAAGCAAGGTCAGTTTTTTTTTTCTTCCTGGGATCCTTGTGTGACAGCTGCTTAAAAGTTGGCATCAATTCATTTCCCTTTGTGTGTGCGCTAGGTTCCCACCACGCTTGGTGAGGATATTTTGCATTTCAATTAAACCTGCCACTAGTATTTGTAGAGATTGTGGGGTCGAGAGTAGTAGTGTTGCCCAGCTGCGTCACCTGTTCGCCTCCATTGTTGTGTGGATGCACTTTCCAATCATGTGGTCTTTGGGATTATTGTTAGTGGAACAGTTGTCTGCGAAGCCATCAGTCGCTTGGATGCACTATAAAAAATAAGGGTGCTTACACATAGTGTACCAATTGCGAGGCGTGCCTAGGTGCAGCCTGAATTCAGCAGGACGACTGTTTTGTTTAGGCACAAAAAACTGACCACAGCACAGTGAAAGCAATACAGTTTAAACCTGCTTATATCGAACCTCCATATAACGAATTCCTGGATATAACGAAGTTTTTTCTATTCCTCGCCGTTACTCCATTGAAGCATATGTATTTGAGACCTCTACGTAACGAAGTGGCAGCGGGAGACCCCCTCGAAATAGCGAATTTTCCTCGCTGACAACCTAGAGATTTCGGCCCAAATTTTGTCATTCTTGCGCGAGCAGCAACCGGAAGCACCTTCTCCGCCGCTACAGAATGCGAAGCGAGCATGTGCGAGGCGGGCCTGCATCCCTCGACCCGGCGATCTTGCCGCCGCGGGCGTGACCTTTCCCCCTCCCTTCATTCACACCTGATCCTGGCCTTTGCAGAAGCGAGCGAAGTGACCTTCACGCTGCTGTCTATCGCTTCAACGCAAACTTAGCGCCGAGAAGACACAGCATACACAAAGCTACAAGCCGCCGACATACCTACACTGCCTAGACTGCCCCAACGCAGATCGCTCTCAAGATACGGCCCGCGCGCCGCCGCGCAGTACGTAGTTGATGCCAGAGTACATACAGTACAACGCCGCCTGCTATCCCTCCCCCCTCGCTGGTGCCTCGAGCGCAACAGAAGAAGGCGCGCTTCCTCCCTGCTTTTCTTTCTTGCGCGAGATTAGACGCGGTCGTCGGCTCCCCTCGCACGTTTTCACTCGCACATACAGCATACGGCGCGCGGCGACTGCGTTATCGCCCTTGGACTTTATACGGAACATCTATGAGCCAAAACCAATTTTAGGGCCACAACGCATCATAGACACTATCTTTAGATAGCAAATACTGATCTCAAGGGCCATATTTTTGCTGGCGGAAATGAAAAATATGTCATAGTTGTTGCCCCCGGCACTTTGGGCGGCCAATGCCATCGTCAAGCCACCAAGCCAGGCGACATGAAAAGTCAAAATGGCCGCTCGGGCCGGCGCGGGGTAGCAGTTCGCAACGTATGATGCGGGAACGGTCCCACAGTTGCGACGCAACAGCGGGGTTACCAATGCATTGGGTTCTATGAGATCTGTGCCGGGACCAGCCGAAAACGACGTAAGAGCCGGGAAAACGCAGCACCCGGGAACGTAACAGCGGGGTTCTACTGTAACACTATACAACGCTACAATGCCATCGTGACGCTTGCTCTTCGTTTTCGATGCCTCGCGCTTGTGCGAAACGACACGCGTCCACGCATCCAGTACCTGGTGTGACATTCCAAGGATGAGTGCTTCGACGAAAACGGAAAACGGGTGCGCATTACAATTGAGGGCGCGTTAGAATCGAGTAAATAAGGTAAGCGTTTCTTTTTCTAATTTTCGTGCTGAACCTGCATGTAACGAAATCGTCTTTATAACGAAGTTTTTTGGAAATTTGTCAATTTCGTTATATCCAGGTTTAACTGTAAATGCATGCTCAAGCTCCAGGCTAACACAGTTCTGTTTGTTGGTGGCTTACCACAGAATGGTAAGCCAACTCTGAAGTCGGGTCACACTAAACTTGTGCTGTAAGCTGCTGAAGTAATGGCTCGTCGATCTCAAAGCTGATATTCAAGGTTACTTCTTTGACAACTCCAAGACTCCGCCTCTTGTCTCCTAATGTCGCAACATTTGTGGGGATGCGCGACTCTCACGCGTCCCCTGATGTTGTTTTCCCCGAATAGCTCGCGTCTCCTGTAATCCGGCTTCTCCGCATGGCTAAGCGCTGGTGGCGGTCGTAGTGGTTGCGGCGCATTGCGAGAGATGGCGCGAGTGTCGCGATGCTAACGCCACTGAACGGCGGGGTGACTTGGGAGCAAAAGGTCGAAGGCGCTTCCTCTTCGGGTTGGAATCGGTGAGCGATACGAACGTCCCGCGCATGCGCCAATCCATGCTTCGCAAGACCGTCTCACGTGGCTAGGAGCAGGGCACCGGTATGGACGAACACGGATCGTTCGAACATGCCACCGTTCGCGTGACCGTACACGTGAACGACTAGGTGATGGTGTCATAACATGGGGCGAACATATTCGCTCGCTATCCGGTCGCGGTGAGTCGGACTTCCTTGATTTGTCGCGCGCCCATGTGAATGTTCTATGTGTAGTAATTCGGCTAGCATGTATTAGTGTATGACAGGTGCAAAAAATGCCCTTTTGACTATTTGCACTACTGTGTTGTCATTCGTTTGACCCAAGAGCACGTGTGAGATCCCACAGATTTGAACACACACCTTTATAAGACCGGTGCCAATTCTGTGCTGCCCTGCATCTCACTCCACCGTAGAAGCACAAGACTCGATGTTAATGGACAAATGAGAGCTGTAACTGACCGGTGCTTTGTGGGCGATGAGTCAGAGGAAGAGTCCTGAGAGGCCTTCCGCTTGCGGCGGCTGTCGGCACGCTCTCGCAGGGCTGACAGGGCTCGCCCCGTCCGGGTGTCGCGGTACTCCCGCTGTGGCAGTGGTAGCACGGTCTTCTCGTACAACTGTACAAGAGCCGCCTTGTCTAGTTCCTCGAGCCGTGGGTGCTTCACGTACCGCTGTGATGGAATGGTTATTGTATGTGTGAGTACTCTTCTTCATAGTCTTAAAAAAAAATACATTTGACCCATTTGCCATCATGCAGGGCGCACCCTTTCGAGTCTTCTAGCTCTCATTTGACCCCCTTCGCCCCCAAGTGCTTTATCAACATCACCACATGGCAATCTTGGGAGCAAGAAATCTGGAATGAGGAATGACAAGACTAAGAAGGAAAAAAATTTGTAGTCATGTTATTTTTTGCTTCTATTCATCATTTATTCACCACCATAATTTATTTTCCGTTAAAGACCCCGATGGGACATTACATAAGGGGAGGGGGACAGCATGAAACATTACAGTGCGTGATATGACATAAATGACAAGAGCAAACAAAAAAAAGATCGAGTTATAAGACAATATAAATTACATATCATGAACAATACACAAAAAAAATATTCTTAACGGAAAGACAAAAAGCACAGCAAAGAAGTTAGATAATAAAAATGGCTGTAAGACTATCTTTGAACCTGGGAGGATTTTTCTCATTGACTCACGAAGGTTGTTCTAGTCTTCAATAGTGTTTGGTAGAAAAAATTGATTAAAGGATTTGGTAGAGCCGTGGAGTCGCCATAAACTACGGGAATTGAAAAGACCGCAGGAAGTACAATTAGGAGGGAGCAGGAGGGCACCATGAATATCCGGGAAATTATAATATATTTTGTGGAAAAGAGAAAGGCGAGTGATCCGGCGGTGCATTGCTAAAGATGGAAGACCAAGCGATGATTTGATATTGGTAATACTAGTATTCCTATCATTAATAGAAGTGATAAACCGTGAGGCCCGGTTCTGAATAAACTCTAACGGGTTGGTTAAATAAGCTTGATGGGGGCTGAAGATGGAGGATGCATACTCAAGTCTGGTGCGGATAAAGGTTTCGTAGGCTAGCTGACAAATGGAATTGGAAGAAAGAGCGAGGGATCGCCTGATGAAGCCGAGGGACTTGGAAGTATCAGCAGTGAACTTGAGTATGTGTTCTGACCAGGATAAGTTGTTATTCATTGTTACTCCAAGATAGCGATAAGAATCAACTTGCTCAATACTAACTGAATTGAGGGAATAAGGATAGGTATTGTTAATCATTTTCCAAGAAACCTGCATGACTTTACATTTAGAGACGTTTAAAGACATTTGTCATAAATGCTGATGATGATGATGATATATGTTGTTTTGTGGCGCAAGGGCCAGGTATGGCCAAAGAGCGCCAAGATGTATTGTACTGAGTGAGCAATGGTATGATCAATGACAGTGGGTAGGTGTAGGGTGGCTGTAAAGGGGCCTAAAATCCTGCGCACTAAAGGTGCGTAAAACAGACAAAATTAATAAAATCATGACAATGACGTGATAGGGGCACAATGAATATAGCATAAAAAGTTGTAAGCGATACAAGGCACTACTGCCTCACAGAGACCCTTAGGAGCAAGGGCCTGGAGGAGAGTGCATTTCAAATATGCGGTCGCAGCAGCGTCCTCTGAAAGAGGATGCCGCTACGAATCTCCCGGGCGAAGAACTTGCAAAATGTCGATGTCGTTTAAAAAGGCTAAAACTGAATCATTCTGAAATATCGGGTCGTTATGTAAAAACATCGCTGGATGAAGGGGTATATTCTCTTTATAGGCTTGAACAAAGTGCTTTTTTCTTTCAGGTTCTATTATTGGACACTGTAGTAGGATGTGAAGTACAGTAAGTGCTTCCCCACATCTAGTACAGGTCGGGGGTTCGCCTCCAGACAACAGGTAATTATGTGTGCCGTAAGTGTGTCCTATTCTGAGCCTACAGAATAGGACATCATTTCTTCTAGATTTCGTGGTCGATGGCCAGTTCCCTAAACGGGGCTTAATTAAATGAAGCTTGTTATGAGTCTGGCCGTCCCACAAACGTTGCCAGTGGACTCGAAGTCTCTTGCGTAGATATGGCTTCATATCGAGAACAGGGACGAGCATAGATGTGTTGCCAGCTTTTGCCTTGATGGATGTGGCAAGCTGGTCTGCCAGTACATTTCCCTCGATGTCTCGGTGTCCTGGCACCCAGCACACCACAACATGCTGCCCAGATGCATAAATACTACATATGAATGAATAAAGCGATACTATTACAGGATTTTTGTGCCTCTTAAGAGATTTTAAGGCTTTTACTACGCTCAGCGAGTCTGTGTAGATGATTGCTTTTGGTATTTTCGATTCTTTGATGTATTTAAGAGCCGACAGTATTGCATAAGCCTCTGCTGTGAAAATGCTCGTTAGGGGGTGCAGGGCGTCGGCATCTGAAAATGATGGACCAACCGCTGCATAAGAGACGCCAGCATGAGACTTTGATGCATCGGTGTAGAATTCCGGACAAGAGTATTTATGCTGCAGTTCAAGGAAGTGCATTTGAATGTGTG
This sequence comes from Dermacentor silvarum, assembly GCF_013339745.2. Taxonomy (NCBI): domain Eukaryota; kingdom Metazoa; phylum Arthropoda; class Arachnida; order Ixodida; family Ixodidae; genus Dermacentor; species Dermacentor silvarum. Next base: position 147,961,199 of record NC_051161.1, read on the forward strand.
TAACCGGGGCGTGCTTCGTAACATGTAAAAAAGACAAATCACAGTCTACAATCTGCCACTGCCACGGTGAGACCTCTATAGTGGGTGTCATTAGACGATGTTCAAGGAGTGGGACATCCATTTCCTCAGCCAGACTTCTCACACGCAACGAGAAGGGCTCTCTTACTGCAGGTCGGTTATGAAAGAGGTGGGAGCTGGACAAATCATTTACGGTGGAATATGAGGGATGTTCACTGTTTGCATTCACTCTAAGGAAATACATAAAAGCTGTGTAGGTCCTCTGCAAGTGGAGTGACCACTCATTGGATTCCACGTAAAGGCTTTCTACAGGGCTTGTCCTAAAGGCACCTGTAGACAAGCGAATACCTAGATGGTGGACGGGGTCCAGCATCTTCAACGCGGTTGGGGTGGCTGACTGATAAATTATGGCCCCGTAGTCTAGGCGTGTTCGTATGAGGCTTTTATACAAGTTTAACAGACACTTTTTGTCACTACCCCATGTAGTGCGTGACAACACTTTTAAAATATTCATTGTTTTCATGCATTTGTTTTTTAGATGTTTTAGGTGTGGTATGAATGTTAGCTTTGTGTCAAGAATTATGCCTAAGAATTTGTGTTCCGTTTTTACAGGTAGACTCTCTCCTTGCAGGTCAATGTCGGGGTCAGGGTACAGTCCTCTCTTTCGAGAAAAAAGGACGCAGGTGCTCTTTTGTGGATTTAGGCAGAACCCATTCTCGTCTGCCCATTTAGCCACCCTGTTCAGACCAAGCTGAACCTGCCGCTCACAGATTGCAAGGTTGCATGATTTAAATCCAATCTGTACATCATCGACATACGTTGAATAAAACATGTTGCGTGGGATGTATAGACGCAAGGAATTCATTTTTATAATGAAGAGAGTGCAACTGAGCACCCCACCCTGTGGGACTCCAGTTTCCTGCACAAAAGGTCGTGATAAAGCGCTGCCAACCCGAACACGGAATGTGCGATTCAGCAGGTAACTTTCAATGACATTTAACATATTACCACGTATACCAAAGTGGGAAAGGTCTCTCAATATACCAAACCGCCATGTGGTGTCGTAGGCCTTTTCCATGTCTAGGAACACAGATAAAAAGAATTGTTTGTGAACAAAAGCTTCACGTATCTGTGCCTCAATACGTATCAGATGGTCAGTGGTGGATCGACCCTCGCGAAAACCGCACTGGTATGGGTCAAGGAGCTTGTTTGATTCTAGGAAATGTATCAGACGGCGGTTTATCATCTTCTCGAAGACCTTGCAGAGGCAGCTTGTTAGAGCTATGGGCCTGTAACTCGATACGGACGATGGATCCTTGCCCTGCTTCAGGATGGGGATCACTATGGCCTCTTTCCAGGCAGAGGGGATCTCGCCGGAGGTCCATATAGAATTATAGAGACAGAGAAGGGTTTTCTTCGTTTCAGAGGGTAGGTTTTTCAACATGTCATATAGTATACGGTCAGGGCCTGGGGCAGATTGCTTGCAACAGGTGAGTGATGCATGCAGCTCTGCTAGGGAGAAAGGTAGGTTATATGGCTCGTTCCCAGTGCTCTTTCGGTCTATTTTTTGTTTTTCTATAGCTGATTTATATCTTATAAATGCTGGTGAATAGTGTGAGGAACTGGACACATGTTCAAAATGTGCACCCAGATGGTTCGCTTGGTCCTCAAGGCTGTCTCCCTGCGTGTGTACCAGGGGAGGTGGATGTGTTTGTCGTCCTCTTACTCTATTGACCCTGCTCCAAACCTTGGCCTCATCCGTGTACGAGTTGATACTTGATAAAAATGTTTTCCAGCTGTCTCTCCTGGCTTGTCTGCGTGTTCTCCTACCTTGGGACTTGATTTTCTTGAAATTTACAAGGTTTTCAGCAGTAGGATAATCGCGAAGCTGCCTCCATGCTTTGTTCTGCTGCCTACGTGCATTCCGGCATTGTTCATTCCACCACGGAACACGACGTTTGCTAGAAAGTCCACTTGTTTGGGGAATACACTTAGAGGCTGCATCAATTATGAATTTAGTAAAATACTCGACGGCACCATCAATTCCGAGCGATGAAATGTCAGCCCACGAGAGTTTACTGGTAAGAGTTTGGAATTTATCCCAGACCGCTGCATCGACCTTCCACCGGGGGGCATGTGGTGGAGACTCGTATTGTCTTGTTGCTCTCAGCAGTACTGGGAAATGGTCGCTCCCGTAAGGGTTTTTTATAACTTCCCATTCAAGTTCTGAAAATAGAGACGGGGAAGCTATGCTAAGATCAATAGAAGAAAAGGTTCTATTTGCGATACAGTAAAATGTAGGTTCCTTCTTATTCAGGAGACACGCACCAGAGGAAAAAAGAAATTGTTCAACAAGACGGCCTCGCGCATCGATACGAGAGTCGCCCCACAGACTGCTGTGTGCATTGAAATCGCCAAGAACAAGATAAGGTTCTGGCAATTCGTCTATAAAGGACTGAAATTCATGTTTGTGTAAGTGGTAATGTGGGGGTATGTAAAGCGAGCAAATGGTGATGAGTTTGTTCAGAAGGACAAGTCGAACTGCCACTGCTTCAAGGGGCGTTTGTAGCTGCAAACGTTGACATGCTATGCTTTTGTGAATTACAATGGCAACACCGCCTGATGATGCGAGAGCATCATCGCGATCTTTACGAAACGTAACATACTGTCGGAGAAAATTTGTATGTTTCGATTTTAAGTGCGTTTCCTGTACACACAGCACTTTTGGATTGTGTTGGTAAAGAAGTTCTTGGACATCGTCGAGGTTCCTAATAAGGCCTCTGACGTTCCATTGAATGATTTGTGTATCCATAATGAAAGTAAATTGGTGCTGTGTGTACAAAAAGGAAGTGTTGCCTTAGATTACAGAGCCGTTTGCGGCCCTGTAATTTTGGTTTTGTCTTTTCTAGAGCGGTCCAAAGAGTTTGGCCGCTCTTTAGGTGCTGGTTGCACCACCTTGCTTGGGGTAGTGTCCATAGCCTCTTGTGAAGCGCTGGACACTCGCTCTAACGAGCGATGTGTACGTCGTGTAGCCTTCGCCTCGAGGGACGAAGGCTGTGGCCTCACCAGCCCGGAGGCCGATGGAACCTCCTTAGCCTCTGAGCTGCGATGGCTGCTGCCAGCGCTAGTAGAGGCCTCTGGTGTGGCCGATTTCGAGGGAGGCAGGGCAGCCTCAGCTGCTCCCACCATGGGGGCGGGTGGAAGTCGCCTCAATACGCTGCGCGTGCCTTGGGCGACCGCCGGGGTCCGTCGTGGTGCTGCCCCCTGTTGCACCACTTCGGCAAAAGAAGTTTTCATCGAAAATGCAGGTGAAAGACGCTGTCGTGCTTCCCGGAAACTGATATTTTCTTTGACTTTGATAGTAATGATCTCCTTTTCTTTCTTCCAGGCTACGCAAGATCTGGAATATGCAGGGTGGCTGCCATCGCAGTTCGCGCAATGGGCCTCAGCAGTACAGTCATCAGCAGAGTGATCTTTTGTAGCACATTTCGCACAAGTTAGTCGTCCTCGGCAGCTTTGAGAGGCATGACCAAACCTCTGACACTTGTAGCAGCGTCGTGGATTTGGAATGTAGGGTCTAACACGCAGTTTGAGGTAGCCTGTTTCTATTGCATCCGGGAGTGTGCTAGAGCCAAAAGTAAGTACTATGTGTTTGGTTGGTAGTTCTTTGTTATCGCGCCTGATTTTTATGCGTTGTACATTTATAACATTTTCTTCTTTCCATCCATTCAGGAGTTCTTCATCAGTCAAATCCATGAGGTCGTCGTCTGAAACCACACCCTTGACGGTGTTCATTGTTCGGTGTGGACTAACAGATATGGTTTTATCGCCAAATGCCACCAGGTTTGTTAGTTTCTCGCACTGCATCTTGTCTTTTACTTCAATCAGAAGGTCCCCAGTTGCCATCTTGGTGGCTTTGTAGCCACTTCCAATTACCTCCGTGAGACATTTTGACACCAAGAAGGGTGAAATGTTTGTTGCTTTTTTATCAGTGTTTTCACAGTGAATCACATGATACTTTGGGAATGTGTCTCGTTTCTTCAAAAAGAATTCAAAGGTTGCGTCGGTGCGCCCCCTTTTTGGGGGACGATCAGGTGAGAAGGGTTTCGAGGGTCCCATGGAATGAGTTGTTTGTTCGGTATCAATGCCAGTCACCCACCACCGAGCCCAACGAGGGGACACGGCAGAGATTGTTATGAAGCAAGCACTGCCATGCCAACTGTACATTGTTACTATAACCGCATATGTTATAATCAAGGTAGATCATAACACACAAGGTTAACCCTTGCTGCCAGGAATGTTGGAAGTAAATGGAAGAGAGAAGAAGACAGGAAAGATTGAAGGTGAGAGGGATAGGCGAAGATTGGAGAGAGAGAGACAGGAAAAGGCAACTACCGTTTTCCCCCGGGTGGGTCAGTCCGGGGGTGCCGTCTACGTGAAGCGGAGGCCAAAGAGGTGTGTTGCCTCCACCGAGGGGCCGTAAAGGTCCAAACACCCGGCATCGGCTCAACCTCCAGGATCCTCTTTTCCCCGGACACGGCTAAGCCGCGCACGGCTACACGCGGGAGGGGCCAACCCTCATGTGCTCGGGTCCGTGGTGTCGCAACACACCAAACGCCTGCTGACGCAGACGCCCCTGCGGGGTTGTCATAAATGCACCAATTCTCAATTTTATACAAGTCTTCCTGAAGTTTAGACTGATCACTGCTGGAAGTAATTCTTTGATAAAGGACACAGTCATTTGTAAAAAGTTGTGTAGTAGAGGAAATATTATTTGGGTGATCAGTAATAAATACCAAAAATAAGAGAGGACCTTGAACCGAACCTTCGGGAACGCCTGAAATTTTATGTTGCAAGTTTTAGACTCCCGATTTTCAATAACAGTGAACTATGAACGATTAGTCAGTGCAGACTATACTTTCTATCAACAGCTTCATGTAGTGCAGCAAAAGCTACAGGCCTTGTCAGCTAATCAGGAATGAGAAGCCAAAGGGCTTGCCCATTGTCTGCTGGTAATCTTTTTGAAGATACCTATCAAGAAAGGGGTCAGGCGAGGAGACACAATCTCTCCAATGCTATTCACTGCATGCTTAGAAGTAGTATTCAAGCTCTTAGACTGGGAAGGCTTAGGAGTGAAGATCAAGGGCGAATATCTCAACAGCCTTCGGTTTGCAGATGACATTGTCTTATTCAGCAACAACGGGGACGAATTACAGCAAATGATTGAGGACCTTAACCGAGAAAGTGTAAGAAAGGGGTTGAAGATTAATATACAGAAGACAAAGATAATATTCAATAGCCTGGCAAGGGAACAAGAATTCAGGATCGCTAGTCAGCCTCGAGAGCCTGTAAAGGAGTACGTTTATCTAGGCCAATTACTCACAGGGGACCCTGATCACGAAAGAAATTTACAGAAGAATAAAATTGGGTTGGAGTGCATACGCCAGACATTGCCAAATCCTGACTGCGAGCTTACCACTGTCGTTGAAAAGAAAAGTGTACAAGCATTTCATTCTACCGGTGCTAACATATGGGGCAGAAACTTGGAGGTTAACAAAGAAGTTCGAGAACAAGTTAAGGACCGCACAAAGAGCGATGGAACGAAAAATGTTATGCCTAACGTTAACAGACAGGAAGAGAGCGGTGTGGATCAGACAACGAACAGGGATAGCCAATATTCTAGTTGACATTAAGCGGAAGAAATGGAGCTGGGCAGGCCATGTAATGCGTAGGAAGGATAACCGGTGGACTATCAGAGTTACAGAATGGATACCAAGAGAAGGGAAGCGCAGTCGAGGACGGCAGAATACTAGGTGGAGTGATGAAGTTAGGAAATTTGCAGGCACAAGTTGGAATCAGCTAGCGCAAGACAGGGGTAATTGGAGATCACAAGGAGAGGCCTTCGTCCTGCAGCGGACATAAATTCAGGCTGATGATGATGAATCTCTTTGTCCACCATGCTGGATAAGTGAAATGACCAGAAAGATTAGAAGCGCACAGTGGGCAAACCTCCCTTTTCTGTCCAGAGCATGACAAAGGTTTGTTTCAATATTCTCCAATTACATTGCAGTCCAGTAATGTGTTATAATCTCTCAACTGCACATTGCTGTATGCCAGCTGACTTCACACAGCTTGAACATATAATGTATTTGAAAAACATAAGATACAAAGCTTCACCGTGACAACCAGTTATTCTTTAAAGTGGTCTGCATAGAATGTTCATGAAAGTGAATGAATGCACCATGGCAGCCAGTCAGTATGCTTCAAGATAACTTGCTTGAAAGCTCTGCAGATGAATGAGCCCAACATTCTGCATTGGGGTGTGATAGCAACACAGTCACACGTTGCTTACAAGCAGTACACAGTGCTTCAAACTTGTACTGTCATGCTGGAAGAGCGGCTTACACAATAAGACTACACATTGTGCTAACAAGGGATGACATACAACGCCAAGTCTTAAACCAGAACGAAATAGTCCACCCATTCACCTCTTATTTGCTCAGACGAATGTGGCAGTTGCCAGTGTAATTTCTTGCAATGATGCCCCAGACAAGTTCAATAGAAATCAAGTTTGTTTGTTCCCAGCATGCTTGATGGCAGTCGGGTGGTGGTGCACAAGTCAGCCACTGAGGTGTCATTTTTCGTTTCCACATGCCACACTCAAACCTCGTTATGAAGAAGTTGCATCTGACATGAAAATACTTTCATTGTATTCTATACTTGTAATAAGCATATAATCATTACACACCGATATTGCCATGATTTATATTTTGTTCCATACAATAATTAATTATATCCATGTTCATTACACTAAAATGTCCTATCGATATTCCTCTAAGAAAGCCATAGCTCTGGGTGCACAGTGCTCGGCTTGTACCCTAGTTGGATTGAATCCTGAGAAAACAGAATATTTTTTTCTGGCATATTTATTTACGACTTCTGTGGTACATACTGTTCCTGCATGTTAAGCAATGATAAAAATATATACAGACTACACAGAGCACTACACTGTCATCACCTACACCTATTGAAAGAGCCTATCACAAATATTTCTGTAATGCAGTAGCCAACAGATGGCAGGCACGAAGTATTGTGTATTTATCATAAAACCAGTTGGCATACTTTGTAGTCCTTTAGGGCAACTGTTTCTCTAACAGCATTGATGTCTTGCTCAAATATTGCAATTAAAGAGCCCACAATGTGATAGACAGTTTTTTTAACTTTCACTACACTGCCTCAAAAATATTTGATTTTTATCAAATGGCCAACAGGCATATCTTTAAGATGAATTGCCCAGCTTTCTAGTTGGCACATAAAGTACTACATGCATTAATAGAGTTGTGGCGGCATTTCCACAAGCCCGGACACATTTGCTGTTAGAGAGTGTTGCCTGGAGATCTTTCGTACCCTGCACTTTTTTGTAGCACACATGTTTCGTAAAGCCTTGTAGCAGAAGTGTGATCTGTTTTTGTTGCTAATTTTTAAAGGGGCACTGAACCACCCCTCTTGCTTGATGAAATAACATAGTCCGGGGGTAGCATACGCTGCTGTGAACATCTCAGCCAAGTTTTGCTGCCGTACACGGTGCGGGGAGCTTGCAAGTGGAGCGCAAAGTCACCTTTCTCTCAAACGTTCTCATTTCAACAGAAGCCATGATCCTCACACTTTTCTGTGTGCTTTATTTCGTAATAAAGCACATTCCCATACGCGGCTGCTACTGGTTGCTGCGGTCGGCTACACCATGGCCGCTGCGGGTCGTTGAAGACAACCGCGTCTGGCTTACGTTTAGCGCGTCGTAGGTGTTTCGTTATGTCTCTTTTAGTGGACGATAGAACACTGGATTTGTGTTAACGGGGGTTAACTGGATTTATTAAGCATGGAGTACATAGGAATGGGTGTGGTTACATGCAGGTACAGAGAATATAGTGTTTAGACGGGGCAGCCGACGAGCAGGAGAGGAGAAGGAGGGCCAGACGCAACTTGATACTTTGTCTGCTCCAAGTTCATAGAGGAGGAGGAGGGTTGCCGCTATGGAGGGAGCGAAGGTTTCAGAAGGGGCGTGCAGCCAGTGTGTAAACTACTGTAAACACTGTACATACGGAATGGTGGCGCCATCTCTTGAACTTTCTTATAACAGTAGGCATCAAAATCGTAAGTTGTGGCATCTACGTTAACATTCAAAATAAAATTTGAACTGCACGCCACGGTGACATTTCGAAGGCGGAGCGTTGTGGCCCCGTCCCACTCCGCCGTAGCTTTCGCAGTGCAAGGCATTGAAGAAGGAATGGGAGCACAGCGGAGGCCGTGTTTGATTGCCAATAACTCCGCTTCTGCTGAGCGCATTGAAGTACTTTTTCTGGCAAAGTATTTCTGAAATAGCCTATTTTCACTTTAAATGCCTTTTTTCACTTCGACAAAAAGTAGTTCAAGGCCCCTTTAAGACCTGCTTTATTACATGTGATGCAGTGTTCAAGTACTACCAAACCCAGAACAACTGGCGCGCAGTACGACAAGATTCATCTCGCATATCACGCGTATTGCAGGTGGGACGTGATGATGATTCAAAGGGGAGACTCACGATACGCTGCACAGCGAAAATTTAGGATAGAAATAGCCTATTTCACTTTAAATGCGTTCAGGTACCAAGGAAACGCCTGCTTCATTGTTGTGTTTGCATGGCAATTGTCTTTTACACAGGTATTGGACGAGCGTAAATGTGAGAAACGCAGATTGTCAAGTCATCAGCGACTACGTGTTATGCAATCAGACGTATCTATGGCTATGCCATGTGGTATACGTAAAAGGATGATGACATGTGCATTTCAGCGAAGAAATGTTCATGCATGATTAACTGGCACGATAATGAAGTCAGTACAACGTCGCACAATTTCTATGTAGCGTGCTAGGAGGAAAGTACCCAGGCAAGTGGGCCGGTCCCGGAGACGGTGCAGTGTACTTAGACTGTCACTCAGAACTGTCAAAAGGAAAGACGACAATGTAATATGCAGAACCGACGGCCGTGAGCGACGTCTTCAAGGTGATGGCCATGGATGGCGCCACCGCCTCGTGTGATACGCACCCGCGCGCAGAGCTTTGCGCTGATCTCCTAAAACGAATTATAGACGTTGACTCGGCGCGCTGGCGTTCGCATCATCCCTGTGCCCTGCGCCCGGCACCCTGAAACGGGACAGGAAGTGGCACGGGACACACGGGCCGCGCGTTTCAAAGGGTTTGCTCGCTTTGGAACAAGAGAAGTGCGTGTGCGGTACGTGCGCGATCCCGGCCTAAACCGGCTACGGTAGGTAGGCAGGAACCTACCTACCTACCGCTAAATGCCAAGAATGAGGTAAGGAATGCTTCGCATTAAAAACAATATGCCAAAAAATGCGTTCACGCACCAAGGAAACGCCTGCTTCATGGACGACACCGGTTTTTCAGAGCAGCCCGAAATTGCACGTGTGATCAAAGGGAAAGCGACAGGCACTTTGCTGCCCATAATCCAGTGAGTAGCGATGAGAGAGTATTTCGGCAAGCAGTGAACGAATGAACGACAGGACTGCCGTAGTAAAGCAACACCGCAGGCTGTTGAGATCGCCAAAACGCACATACACATTCCACCGGGTGCTCAGGACGCCGAAGGCACCGGTACACGGCTGCGCATTGTTTATCCCCGGAAGTAATCTATACAGCACATGTGCTTTTTGTTTGCGAAAGAGCCAAAATGTTTGCTCACCTCTTTCAAAATTTTGACGATGGCCTTCACCGACATAAGCTCTGGATAAAGTAGGTCCACATCTTCGGAAGGAGCTGACGACGCGCCGCCGTCCGCCATCGCGGAATTGTGAGTCGCCGCCGTTGCCAGCTGCAAATGGCTTTAGGGCAGTAAATAGCGGTTGTTAAAGATTAGTTGGGGTCTTTTATACAGTTGATGTATATAACAGTTACCATAACATTTAATCGCTTAAGTAACCTTAAAATAACTTAAGAATACAGTTTGAGAACAGCTACAACTTTATATATCGCTACAACTTTGGCGTCCTATAAACGAATCATACTTATGGCCCAATCGACTGGACTTATGAAAGCGCTTTGATGGTCGGGTTAAACGACAATGAAGCTATGTTACGGATACAAATGTCTTTAGTAGCTTTATTCCGAATTTGTTAACGCTATTGTCACAGTAATGTCTAATTATTTCGTTAAACGACCTTTCAAGCTGCCCAGGAGCGCTCGGAAAAGACCTGTCATACCTGTGACCATATATGTGTGCCATACTACAGTGTACTTCTAGTACACTGTAGTACGCTGCACAGTACGGCTACAGTGTACTTCTAGTACACTGTAGCCATACTAACTACCATAGAGGGATTGTTAAAGCAGTTCCACCGTGGCAGGTGCTTGTTTGCATAATTTACGTAGCGCTTCAGCGTCAGCGATAATATTACATTTTACAAGGAGCATGGATCTCGAAACTAAAACTTGCAATCAATTATTGTCGCAATGCTAGAATATTAAGATCGACATGGAGAAAAAGACGCAAGCAATCGAACTTCGAGGCATGGACTGAATAGCTACGTTCACACGTTACGCTAGTTTCACGTACGAATCTTTTAGAACGGTTTCCTATTATCGGGTTTTGTCAATGAATATGGGTTCGTTAATTAAACGTATATGCCAGCTCGCAACAGCGAAATGTAGAGTTCTTGCGGAAACGTGACACAAAGGAAAAAAAAAAAAAACTGCAAATTAAAGACAATCAGCAGCAAAGGGACTGAAGACTTCATCGACCCCCTTCACGCATTCACATCAACCGCTGCATTTACCGGCGCTCAGCACTTCAAGGGAATAGTTCAAGCCGAGAATTTAAGTTTCTCCGGAGTATAATGTCTTTAATCTACTTCAGGACTGAGGAAAGGACAAATCTGCACTTGGAAACGCAGATGTTTATACTGAGATGGGCTCTCCACCTGACCTCGACTGAGCGGTACCGGCCGCGCCTCCTCGAAAGAGAAGGAGGGTAAGAAGGCACCCCAATCCAGAGAAGGAGAGGAGCTGGCACTTTGCGTTTCTCCTCTCCCAAAGCTTCCAGCAAACATGTCCGCGCCCAGACCCATGGCTGCGTACGCCAGCGCTTCGTGATTGTGCGGGAAAGCAAAAAAGAGTGACTACCCGCGAGCGAGAAGGCCATGGCTGTGGTGCGTGCAGTGATCGTGAACTCCGTGTTAGCCTGCGCGTGCGTCGGTGTGCTCGCGCAGTTCAACTGGCACGTGCGGGACAACTTCGACGACATCCGGACGCGGATCGACAAAGTTAGGGGCGAAAACTGTCGGGTCGTCGATGTCAACGAGCTCTTCCTGCCCAACGAAACCGTCACTCATGTGCCCAACATCCAGAGGCTCAACATCGATCCGGTCTTTCCGAACCGGACCAACTTACTACACATACACAACATGGCCATTTCGCGGGCATTCTTCTTCAGGTAAGCTATGCGACGCGTCGCTGGCGACGCCCTGTTTTTTCCAGATGCGCTCTCCACGCAAAAAGCGGCCCATCGACTCATCGCATTCCACGGTCGCGTACGTGCGCTCTCGGCATAGCTAGGCGTTCGCCCTGATGCTGACAAAAAAGTTCTCGACCGTTGTGACTTGCTCAGAAAGGACTTGGCGCGCATCAAAGCATGACGTAGGGGTTACAGGCTGGATAAACAACATCCTGTCAATTCACTGTTCGCGTGTGTAACATTTTGACCGTATAGCTGCCTCTCGATCGAAGGAACCCGTTCTAAACTGAGGACATGCATTCAAATCCCGTTACCATTTGTGCGAAGCCTTACAAACTAGCGCAGCGCGTAGGTACGCGGGAAGCGCTGATTTTTTGAAAAACCTGCTTCGGTCGCCACACGCGACAACAGCGTAGCCGGGTTTCTTCAAATCCGTTCCACTTTCGCCGCGGCGGCGGCGGCCTCGAAGCGATCATGCATGTCTTGTTACACTGTGTTGCAGTTTACGATGCGTTGCAAAGGCATGTTGCTCCTAGTTGTTTTGGCGCAACGGTGAGGGTGTGTTAAGTCGCCGCGCGTCACTACGCGTAGAGGGAACTGACGATAGAACAGGTGTTGAAACCGCAACAGTTGCAACAGTACTTGTACTGTCGTAACGCATGCATTTAATTGTTTCTCATGCTGCCGCGGTCTGTGGCCCTGGGAATTAGCAAATCAAGCAGTCATCTGGTTGAGAATCGTTCACTTAATTGATCACAAGGGGATTCTTCCGTAGATAAGCAATCTCTAACTTTCCGCCTTTATTTATTGTTGTTGTGTCATCATCATCATCAGCCTATATTCAAGTCCACTGCAGGACGAAGGCTTCTCCCTGCGATCTACAATTACCCCTTTCTTGCGCTAGCGTATTCCAACTTGCGCCTGTAAATTTCCTAACTTCATCATCCCACCTGGTTTTCTGCCGTCCTCGACCGCACTTCCCTTCTCCTGGTATCCATTCTGTAACCCTAATGGTCCACCGGTTATCCATCCTATGCATTACATGGCCTGCCCAGCTCCATTTCTTCCGCTTAATGTCGACTAGAATATTGGCTATCCCCGTTTGTTTTCTCGTTGTTGTGTACTTGCGTTTAATTGCATAGCCAATGCACGCGTGCAAACAATTCAGTAAACATGCTTCAGTTCCCATATACTTCATTTATATCATGTTTACCCCTTCGTATTATCAAGTACTTAATTTCCAGATTCCTTATTACCTTGCAAATTTGTAAGCACATTTCGTGCACTATGATTGTTGGACCAACTTCCCTGTGCTTTGTGCAACAAAAAATGCAGCTGCACAGACCATAAAAACTTTCGTAAGTAACATGCAGCACAAACAATTGCATAGAAAACGATCATGTGTGTCAAATAAAAGCTTCATAACTCCTCAGCTTTCTAATTCTTCATGCCTCATAAACACTTGCTGAGGTTTAGCTCTTTTCTGTTTGCCATCTGACATTCTATCGTGAATGTGCACCTGTGTTTCAAAGTATATGGACTAAGGACTCTGCCAAAAGCCAGAATTCACTTATTACTTCGGTATACAACTATAGTCCGTTTACGAATCTTACATTTTTTTCATTTAGGGGTCATGAATCGGGTGTTATTTTGAAAGAAGAAAAAAATAAATTGGTGGTCTTGTTGTGTAGCAGAAAAACCAGGGAGAAGTCGGAGGCTTCTGTGCCTGCAGGCCAAAGTTTAGGGAATTTTGTGGTGACTTTTCGATAGTGTCCAAAGTAGTCTCCCTTTGGACACAAACATTCTATTTCAACAACTGAAATCACTCACAGGAACATGTCATCGCAAAGAGAGCTGCTCGCAAATTGTATGACGAACTTATCTCTACAAATGCTCGGTGGTCAGGCACTATTAATACATTTAAAGGAAACCACATTTACAGAAACAACAAGTAAAGACAGATTTGTCGAGTCGATTCTTTACTATTGTTCTCTACACTTAATTAACAAAGGAAAAATAATACAAAAGCCATTCATGCGGGCACATTTCGCAGGCATGTTTAGGGGAAACAAAAGGGTTGAACTCATGGCCCTTATATTACAAGCTCTTGTTGCCATGCAATATTGTGTGCATTTATGTTTCCGTACTATACTGTACCTGTCGGGCGTTTAGTCTGTTGTTACCCTTGTTTACTGGTTTGCAGTGTATGCTCTAGCAACAAAATTCTAGAATATATTCGTGAATCAGCCACCCTTCTCTCAATGTAACATAGTTGGGTTAACCATCCTCTAAATGTCCAAGCTACCGTTTGCAATACGGAGCAACGTCAGTGTTGTGCCAATTCCTTCCCCCGCTCAGTATACCACATGTATGCGACCGCTGTGACGTGCAGGAAATGCGATGCAATGCACCTTTGTCGTATTCATGTAAACCAGGCTACTAAATAAAGCAACAAGCTTTCGTTCACTAAAGGCCACCAGGCACTGAATATATTATATTTTTATATATACCAATTTTTACTTGAGTTTAAAGCGAAAACAAGGCATATATGACATATTCGTATATCTTGGCCACTTGCTTACAAAGGGTGGGCAGTGTTCTTCAGTTTTGTAACACCATGCATTTAAGGTTATACTGTACGAAAGGGCAAAGTTTGGGGAGAAATCAGGTTTAATCCGATTTAAATAAATTTAGCTTGGGGTGTAAAAATCTGGAGTTATGGGGTTTTACCCACAAACGAAGGACTCTATAACTTGAAACTGAAGTTTGTAGTTCAGACTAGGGACATTGGCAAACATTGCAGTTCATTCTTCAGTTTCATGTTGTCGATGTCATTTGTCAAGAAATTTGTTTCGCAGCATCCCAGGTCTGCATTCTTTTGCTCATTGGTGTACCTGCACAGGTTTTTGCTGCACTTTTGAGAGAAGTGGAAAATATTGACTTGCAAGAATTTTACATTCGTGTTAACTGAAAAGATTTTCCTGCAGATATCTACTGAGAGGAATTTCAAGTCACGTTTGCTTTGGCAACATGGAATTCATCAATTGCAGCTGGAAATTGTTAACTTTTGGTCAGGTAATCTTTGCGTACAGATGTAATTCCTGTAACAATGCGTATGACAATTATAACTTTAATAAAGAGCATCTACCTTCATCTCCCTTCACATATCTTAGGGAAAAAGGCGACACAAATTTGCATCTCACTCGCATGCTTAGGCGAAACAAAAGAGTTGAACTCATGGGCCCTGTCATTACCTTGTTATTCCTGCATCATTTGCAGACAATATCTTGTATTGGAAGTAAAAGCTTGGTGGGGGGGGGGGGATCTAATGAGTCACTTGCCTATTGGCACACATCTCGTAAAAGTGAAATGATTTCACTGGCCGTATTATTATTATTGGGTTTAAAACGTACATCTACAATCTACTAAGAGGAGAGAAAGGAGAAAAGTAGGCTGCCATTGGAAGGACTGCTACACTTGCCAGTTCTTGAAGAGAAAAGAAAGAACAAGATGGACAGATCACAAAGAATAGAGTATGGCTATAGAAACTGAAGCCAAAAACCAAAAAAAAAAGCTCCTCAGGTCGCACGAATTACAAAACAGTACAACAAGCCCAAGGTCTCATAAGTTGCAAACAAACAAGAAAAAAAAAGTCACCAGCCCTTCCCCTCTCAAGAAAATGGGGTAAGCGAAGCTTGTCGTGTGTGTACCTGACCTATTACTTTCCCATAGTTAGGAGGCGTGCACCACTGTTGTCGCGTTCCTGGAGGGCAGGACGACGCTGTCACAAGCGTTCCACTTCATTTGCACTAAACTCAGTGTCGGCTGCTCTTCGCTGACGTTTGGCCTCCACATCGCGCACCCACAACTTGGGATCTGCGTCTCTTCGTGGATGTTTCTTCGGAAGCCCTCATGCTAGAATGGGCACGCCAATGATGAGCCCTTCTCCGAACGAGTTTGCGGTGCCGTTGCTCAAACGCAGCCTGCTCCTTGGTGAAACGCACCACGCGCAGTCTTCTCATTCGTTCGCTGAAACTGATCTGAGGCGAGGGAAGCCCGGCGGAGCACGCGCCAGCCCCCTTTTCTTCCCTTTCTGTCCCCGCGACACACCAAACAACACTGATTGGTTGCGCGCATCACGTTCACCACCCATGCACCCCGTATAGATGGTAAACGAGCGGAGTTGAAATGTGTGACCCCGGTATCAGCCGCATGTGATTTCTTTTTCTTTCTTCCTTCCTATGTTTCCTTCCTTCTTTCTTGTCCCTGGCTCATACCCGTATTGGACTTGTAGGTATGAGCCACATGTGATTTTATTATCTTTAATCATGATGTAACTGACGAGCATGTGATGTTATTGATGTCATGGCCTTTCAGTCATGTTAGTCATACATTCATGCCCTTCCATGCCAATTTTGGTATATACCGAGTGAACGAGACAGGAGTTTTCGACAGGTTTTCGATAGTGTTTTAGCGTGACACCACCACCACCCCTGCCGACACTTGTGAGGCAATACAAGCTTCACTTGAAAAAAAGATTACACACGGGAAGCCAAGGTAGTTTCTTCTAGGAAAGTAAGTAGATCACAATGAGCCTGGTCATGTCGAGATGCACAGTCACTGGATGATGCAAACATTCATGGGGATACAGTGAGAATCATGCATGGGACTGGTGATTGTCCCGGCACAATCCCACATTGTTGCTGCAGTGTCAAATCGGCAGCATAACCAGCATGGGTCTTGTGGATAGTGCTTGGATTTTTCTTGTTGAGCAATAGAGTTGATGTTCAACAACCTTGTGGCTTCTTATGTTAATGTTTCAAAAGCTAATTTGGGGGGGGCCACGAAGGTTATATAGTGCCAGTTCACTTCGGCCTTGAGTGTTGCTGGCAGACTGCTTTTATGAAAGTGCAACCTTGTGTGTAAAAAGAAACACCATCAACTAAAGAGATTCACATTGTGGAGTTAAGCATCCTGAAAATGCACAGTGGGCTATGAGGGACAAGGCAGCGCAGCTCTCCAGATTAATTTCGGCCACCTTGGGTTCTTCAGCGGTCATCTAGTTTAAGCACATGAGCATTTTTGCTGTCTGCCCCAATTGGAGTGTGGCTGCCGTGGTGGGGACCATTACCCAATGTACATCGCCTTTGCATATGTTGTGTTCTGGGTTGACTTAACCATTTCTGCCAGAAATGGACCATAGATTAGGATTGGATACAGTACAAAATGCTGTAGGGGCAACATTTTACCTAATGAGATTTACTGGTAATATATCAAGTTGTTAGAAAATTTGAATTTTTGTGTGCATTAAATAACAATAAAACAGCTATAACATGTTTACTTGTTTATTTGAAGGTAATATTAGTCCAATTTCGGACCTAGATAGAAGTGGTAAATACAATAACAAATATTATATTCATCTATTTCAGTACAGTAATGCAATACAAATGCTATCCTTGCAAGCATTCTGAAACAGGGGCAGAGAGAAAATCGCTGCATTTTCAACATTAGCATAAAGACGATTTCATTCGTACAATAACAATACAGGGCAACACAGTAACAACACACTAGCTCATCAATAGATAAAAATAACAACTTGGCCCTTCACTACACTAACAAAATTCAAGTGCTATCCTTGTAAGCAGTCTGAAACAAGCATTGAGAACAAATTGGGAGTTTTGACAATTACATGCTCAGGAAGATGGGTCCCATCCATGTGCAGTCAACAACAAAAACAAATGATTGTTTGAAACAGTTATTTGTGAATTATGGTTCCCTCGTATGTTTGTTGTGTTTATTGCAGGTAATTGCATCAATTCTTTATTTATTTAGAGACTGTTATCTCTACAAATGTTCCGCGGTTTTTGTATTGTCACGGTGTAGTGGCAGTGAATAAGGAGAAATACTACCAGGAGGAATGAATAAAGAATGTAACACTTTATTGAATAAACTTGTGCCCAAAAAGAAAGGCGACAGTCAAATAACAATGATAGCAAGTGAGGTCATTGGTTGCCGAATCTAGTCTCATGATGATTATTGCCGATGCTCCCATAGATTCCAAAATGTAAATACCATTTCCTTAGAATGATTGAAAGCTAAACTGGTAGTCATTCATGGTACGGAAGAGCAGGCATGCAAAACACGGCCACAATTAGGGACACAACAAAAAATGCCAAATATTAACTAAAATGTCGCACAGCGGCTGAAAAAAAAACAACTAAAGACCTACCTGCACGTCATGATCAAGGGAAGACATTGCTAACATTTCAATCATGGGCACCTCTGGACACTTGCCAAAAATGGTGGTTTAAACATTCCTCATTATGGCAAGGGCTGACTAATGCACATGCTACCACTATTATTCACATGGCACATGCCAACCATAAGCAACACTTCATGTCAGAATGGAGCCTTGCTATCTGCAAATTTAGGAGTAATCTTGCAATCACGGCAGTGCATCGCCGTGCATGGAATCAGATTAGACACGGCTGTCTCGCTGTCAATTTGATGACAATGTTTACAAAGTTTCTGATTCACGAAGCACGTCTTTGCTTGAGAATGATAACGTAATAATGGTGATAAACCAGTGAAAGCAGTCACCAACAAAAAGTAAAACAATATGCGCTTGGCATTATGTCTGAGGGCTTGTGAGGGATTTTGCAGTATTGTAAGTGCAGTGTGTGACTTCAGTCTTCCTAATCTGTACAAGTCACCACCACCCTTAAATCTTTCTCATCTGTACATATCATCATCGGCACGTTTCTTCATTGTCATAGCTCGAGCTTGAAAACAATAAAATGGTTCCTTAGACTATATCACAGTGCAAGTTGTCAAGAGCAGCCATAAACACTATAAATCAGTGTTGTTTGTAATAGAGGTTTTTCTTCCACCTGATGTAATGAGCCAGGCCTCTTCATTTCCCTGTTCCACCTTTACTGTGAAGCAATGACCATCTTTGCGTTTTCTTCTCTTGCGGTGCAGTTTCATCCTGCAGAAGGCAGCGGACAATGATGAGCCTGGTTTCATGTACTACTTCATGTCGGTGATCTCAGATGTGGCCGCCAACCGCTTCATCAACAGCAGCGCCATCTACTACGCTCCCAACATGTCGTTCACACCATCATACAAGGGCTTCTTCAACAAGACCATGCCCTTGTTTGCACCGAGGGCGTTCAGGTGAGCGTGGCTGGCCAAATATATGTTGTAATGTGCAACTTGCTCAGTGTTGTAGCAGTGTGCGTGTGCGTGTGTGTGCATCTCCGTGAGTATAGCAGCTTTTCTACAGGGTGTCCCAGCTATCATGCACTAAGTTTTTTCTTTAAGAAAAAGCAAAGCCTTTTAGGTTTTAGAGCACATTTGAAAACACCAATTTCAATTGTTTGCAGCAATCGTTTGCATGGCTCTTGTTTCTACATTCGAAAGAGACCCTGTGAAGCACAAAAAAAAGACCTGATGCTGCTTCTTGCTTGCTTGTCACTGCAGTGGCGCTCTCAAGCATGCTGCAAGGCAATTAACGCATTCTATGCCTAGCCCTGCGGTTGCATTGCTTTGACGTGTCATTTGATATGTCTGTAACATTTCTGTTAGCGGTAAGGCTCCATGTCTAACACCTTCACAATTTGTGACAGTGGTAAGCCAAAATGCCAAGGCCAAGTTATAAAAAATTGCAGCTCCAGCTATTAACCCTTTCACCCCCGATCTCGAGCTGTACTCATCATGGGAGATTGTACCAATATTGCCAGTGACGAGTGTGGTTACTGGAGATATTACTGGCTTGTGTACTGGAAGTTTCGTGCAGGGTGAATGTAGCACAAGGTTTTACACTACAAATCACGGGAGGAACCTCTCATGGTAATACAGTCTAATTGACGAAGATCTGAGCTGCTCTGAAAAATAAAATAATGAATGTATGAGCAAAGTGTACGGCAAATAATTTGTGCAATCATAGTAAATGCACCAAAAAATGCATCCCCAATAAGTGCTTCTCTGATATAGCTTCTTCTCCTTTTTCTTGTCTTTGTGTAGCATTCTTTGCACTGCTGTGCTTCAAGGACATTAGTCTTAAACTGTTGATTCCTACCACATCATCGTTGTTTTCTTGGTGGTTAAAGAAAAGAAAAACTCTTTTAATGTTACATTGCATGTGGGTTCTACCTTTTACATTTTCTGTATGCATGATGAGCTGAACCATTTACTTGCTGAAAATACATATGACCAGCTCAATCCAAACTGAATAGCTGGCGTGTCAGTGTGATATCATGGATTTACATGCATTTTTGCATCTCTGGGCTGTTTTTATGCAGCAAGAATGACCAAAGCTTGCTGTGTTATGTCCTTGGCTCCTTTATTATGCAATGTTATCATTATTTATTAATGAGCAACGAAGTACTCCTAAGCATGTGCAATCAAAGCCCGTGAGGAGCGTGTGGAAACTTCCAAGATGGTATCAGCACACGTCTTTCATGGTTGAGCCTTTTCTTGCTTACCAAGCCTCCGCTCATGGTAAAACTGGCCTTTTTTTTTGTTCTCTAGAAGCACGATTTACCCATCCAGCATAACCTGATAGCATTCAGTTTACGACTGAAAAGGAGGCCTAACCAGCTTGTTCCATGTGCGGTTAGCAGGCAGGCTTTCAAACAATCAGTGGCATATTTTACTCTTGCACACTGTTCTACAAAAATGATGCTCTTTTGTACTTGCTTCTTTGCTGTGGCTCAGTGACTATGGCATTCTCCTGTTAAGTGCAAGGTCACAAGTTTAATTCCCAGCTGCAGTAGCTGCATTTTTATAAAGCCGAATTGCAGAAACGCTTGTGTACTTGGGCTAAAGAACCTCGGGTGGTCGAGGTAATTCCGTAGCTTTCCATTACGGTGTTCCTTATGGCCAGTGTTGCTTCAGGATGTTGAACCCCATGAATGAATTATTGAATCTTGCATGGGCGCTTGCTTTCCTTGGCACTAAATGTTCTTGCTGCGCTATTGGCAAACGTGAGGGCTTTACTGTGGTTCTGCCGTGCCCACTTTTCCTGTGCATTTTTACTCACACGTACTGCCTTTCATTCTTTTAGGGCCGACGACTTCAATGACCCATACCATCTAGAGGGCACGTCAACGTTGAACACAATCGACGCCGTGGACCTGGGCGCCATTCCCATGGACACGCCGAGCCGCAACTACTCGAGCGACCAGTACCGCATCAACGAATGGTACCACCACTGGCTGCCAGATCTGACCAAACGCCAGGACTCCAAGACGACGTACACCATTCAGATCACCCACTTCAATGGCACCAACGAGACCTTTGTGTGGCACGGACCTCCGGGTGAGTCTAGCCTCCTTTTGTTTCCTGAAAACAAGCAGCCAGCGACTTCCACCGCTATGTTCGGAGGTGCATAAAAAAACACGTTTTGGTTCTGGTCTGACCTGGCACTACGTACAGCAACTACAGTCAAACCCAAATAATAGTGGAACTGGGTACAGCGTATTATACTCTACGTTGAACATGCGAAAGGTATTCATGCGCGCTAAAATCTCCCTTGAAACTGGGCATTGGATATGCAGTAAACCCTCGTTAACTCGAGCTCAGACATCTAGAAATGTCGGTCAAGTTTCATTTACTTCCAGTCGTGGTTTCAACCCATCTGTTTTTCACCTCTCATCTCCAAAAGTTCTTGTGCCGCACTCCGGATATCTCAAAATCTTGAGTTCGAAAATACCAAGAAAAAGGCAATGGTGCAGCGTAGATAGAGTCGCTTGCACTTGCCTTTTTACACGGTGGCTGCTCACTAGCTAAACCAGACGTCCCCGCTTATCTTTTCCCCCTTCTTTCTATCTTATCACCGCTCGCGCGCACTTGTTCGGCTGCTCGCTGTCAATTTGTTCTGGCTTCTGCAGCAGCGTTGTGCTGGGAGTCGCTCTTTTCGTTTTTTCCCCTCTCATTTAGGACGCTGTCAGTGACACATCAATGTGGTCATGGTGTGTTAATCGTGACCTTGAACAAGATGATCGGCATTTCTGAGCAGGCGCAATCAGCCCTGCTCTAACGAGAAGCTAGCATGCGAGCCCGCAGCGTTTCAGCAAAATTGCAGCTTGTTAAGGGCACTAGCTTTGTGTTGACGCAACGGGGAGAAATGAAAGCTGCGTCACCCGGAGGCTTCTGCTAAAGGCATGACAGTTGTGCACTTCTGTAGTTATGGTTTTTTGAAGGTAAATTATCCGGAATTCATTGCAATGCAGAAAGTAGCAGTGTCAGCTTTGTTAGATGTCTGAAAATGGTTATGGTCGGATGACTGGCTTCGAATATATCATCGAGCTCAATCGACTCGGTGCCAACTATGCTGTCTTGGCACAGTGCCCGTGACGCTATTTCCTGTCGACGTCGCCGGGGCTGAAGCAAGCGAAAGTAACCGAAAATATTACTAGCAGTATTTCGGAAAGGATCCATGGGGTCCATGCGTGGCCAGAGGGCTTCTATTTTCGTGATTTCACTTATGCCAAAACTCCACTTATCTCAAAACTTGTTACCCGCCGTGGTTGCTCAGTGGCTATGGTGTTGGGCTGCTGAGCACGAGGTCACGGGATCGAATCCCGGCCACAGCGGCCGCATTTCGATGGGGGCGAAATGCGAAAACACCCGCAGTACTTAGATTTAGGTGCACGTTAAAGAACCCCAGGTGGTCCAAATTTCCGGAGTCCCTCACTACGGCGTGCCTCATAATCAGAACTGGTTTTGGCACGTAAAACCCCATAATTTAATTAATTTTCAAAACTTGTTACAGTTTTTGCAGCTTCGAGTTAACGGGGCTTACTGTATTGAACTCTGCACGCCTACAACCTGCTCCATATAACCGCCCGCAACAGCATCTCTTGTTCCATGTATGCTTTCTGCTCATCTTTTTTTTTAATCAAGCATCTCAGAGTGCTTGACAGCATCTTACTCACATTTGCTGCTGCAGGAATCAGGTCGCCATAGGACATTTCGGCAATGTCATGCAGCTTTGTTCTTTGGTGTATGAGTTCATCATAAAAGTTGATTATGTCCAGGTTTGGATCTATTGAACTATCTTTAACACACAACAGAGTTTGTTATGAATGGGTTTGACTGTACAGTGAGGAAAAAGAAAGAAAGGATGTCGATCGGCCGCATGTTAGCCACAGACACCACGCATACCAGTTAGACGGCCCTCGGCTTCGGACGGCTCCTGTGGCAGCGACACGCACGAGTGTAACCCGATACTGCAAGCATCCGGTCCCTGCCACTGCTGGGGCATTGGCCAGTGGCTTTCTTTCACTCCTGGGGGAAGGGGGAGTCTTTCTCTTCTGAAATAAACCGTGTGCTTACAAACCTCGGTCAGTGAAGACATTTTCCTTCCTTCCAACGGAGCGAATATACTACAGTAGTAAAGCAAGTAGCTGTTTTATGCATCACTCTATTTCATTGCTTCGGCTTCCACACTCATCTTCCATTTGTTTTTTTATGGCTTATGACTCCTCCTTTTTGGCCTCTGCTCATTGTAAGACTAATTTGGTATTCAACAAGTGCACTTTAGCAAACTTGTTTGTAGGGGCGCTATAGGAAAATATTAAGTCGAGCTAAAGTGACAGACTCTAGGAGTTTATCACCATTTTTTGTGTGTTGATTTGTTGCCTAGAAAATGGCTGCCGAAGATACTGCTAATGCTCCTCAATTTGAACTGGCAGGCAGCTCTGTTTGGTTTCAGGATACTGGATGTGGTCACTTGAGCCTCTGCACTGGAGCGGTCGAGCGCAAGGTTGCTGCCTCTGCAATTGTAGAGAGAGAAAGTGATGCGGTTGTCTCTTCTCTGTGAATCAGAAGTGCTGTCATAACATATGAAAGTTACTGTGGTCCGCAACAGGTGGCACCACTCTGGTTTTCCGTTTTCGTCATTTTCTCTCTTACAAAAGCTATGTTTTTGTTATGATTGACAAATAACAAATTTGTGATTAGAGAAGCCTAATCTTTCAATCTAGCTCAACTTAACCCTTTGAAGGTTTTTGCCGTATCTGTACGGCGGCGGTTTTCTGTTCCGCAATGTCTTTGCCGTACGGGTACGGTTTCGATCCTCCGTTTGAAATTTCGCGCCATAATGACGATGCATGGGGGGGGGGGCTCACCGGGAGGTGCTGCCACCTTTTAGGACTTACAAGAAGCGTTTGACATTTGTGCTACCTTCTTGCGGAGATAAACAGAACTGATTTCTAGTTTCAGCGCATGCGTCGTGCAGACTGCGGCAACACCCCTTTCGCGGTTTCGGTTTCGCCACGTGATCGCAACGGAGGCACGCGAAACGAGATTTTTCTCTTTGTCGGCACTCCCTTGAAGGGGCAGCGGAAGTTGATTTCTACCTTTATTGGCGCTGCTCTTAGCTTGTTTATCACCGTCGCTCACGAGGTATTCTCGCTCTCTGCGGCAACGCGCTTTCGGTTCCGCCGCGTGATCGCAAAGGAGGCGCGCCAAACGTGAGTTTTCTCTCTGTCGGCACTCTCTTGCAGGGGCGGCGGAAGTTGATTTCTATCTTGATTGGCGCTGTCTTAGCTTGTTTATCAGCGCCGATCAGGAGGTATT
Source organism: Dermacentor silvarum (assembly GCF_013339745.2). Classification (NCBI taxonomy): domain Eukaryota; kingdom Metazoa; phylum Arthropoda; class Arachnida; order Ixodida; family Ixodidae; genus Dermacentor; species Dermacentor silvarum. The sequence goes on from NC_051161.1 coordinate 147,985,302, forward strand.
CTCGCTCTCTGTGGCAACGCGCTTACGCGGTTTCGGTTACGCCGAATGATCGCAACGGAGGCGCGCGAAACGTGAGTTTTCTCTTTGTCGGCACTCTCTTGCAGATGCGGCGGAAGCTGATTTCTACCTTGATTGGCGCTGCTCTTTGATTGGCGGTACCTTGATTGGCGCGATAAGGCGCTGTGCGTAGAACCGTGTTTCAAGGAATACCACACTCTGAAATATTATTGAACTTTTGGAGTTCTGAGTGATGCCGACATCAAAATACTGTTTCTAATTTTTTTTCACTATTTATTCCCGACTTTATACATATTGTACATTCAATATCCGCAATAAAGTAATTTGACCATCTGGGAAAGTTTTTTTCAAAATAATTCGACCTTCAAAGGGTTAATATTTTTCTTTAGTGTCCCTTTAAGATAGTTTTTGTCTTTGGTGTTCCTTAAGAAGGGGGCGAGGTGCTTAATGACGTTATTATTTTTTAAGCAATTTCATTGAAATTTGCACAGTTAATGTACTTTTACCAGCAGATTTAGAAAATGCATTTACATATGTTTTTCCTATGATAAATCATTTTTAACAATATCCAAAACAGTATCTTCTTTGTTTATGGACCTAATTGGCGAATTAACAGCAACTTGCATTGTAAAGTACAGCACACGCAATCTATTCCGAATGTTCATAGTGGGATGTAAGCTATAAGTGGTTGTTTTAGGCCATCTTGAAGCGAAGTTATAAGGTGTCAAACCTCGTCATAAGAAATGCCCACCTTGATACTAAAATGTGTGTGCCATTATGTCCCATACGCCATGAAACAGATAAATGAAGATGCTTATTGCAATAGGGTTGTCGGAGATAGCTGTGAATGCGGTGTCGGTGTGCAACAACCTGGGAGGAGATTTGCTGGTAACGGAATATAAAACTTCGTACACACCAACGTTTTGACGAGAGACGGGCGGGTGAATGCTGCGGGGAAGCTGCTGTGTTGGCCGGCTACTGTTCTCGATTATGCGCACTTCGCGCCTTCTCTTGTTTACATGGAATATAACCGCTGGAAAACTTATCATACTATTGCCGTTTGTCAGTGTGTACTGAATGTTGGCGCCGAAAGATTGTGTTTTCCGGGAACGCTTGAACCGATAAAAGAATCGTAACTGTATTGGGTCATTCTTTGTGTTCTCAATCCCAAGCGTTGGCACCAGGAAATCATATATAACGAATTGTATCAACGAGATACTGCTGTACCAGTTATACTTTCCATGCTAATTTGAAGGTAATTTGTGCTGACTGAAATCGAAACACGCCGTCATGTCAGTGGTTCCATGTACCGGTCATCACGGCTTGGCAGCAGTGGAACTTTCTCGCATCTAGGAAGTTTTCTTTACCTCTACAAGTTTTCCCTAGATGTGAAAATGTTCTCATAAACAATGTTTAATATCCCTAGATCTAGGTACCTTTTTCTAGGGTTGGCAGCGCTGTACTGTACTGCTTACTATTGCCATCTGGTTATAGATTCGTGTACAAACGCATGTTCTTTGGGTTGCTACATGTTGTGCCCATCTACTGCATGCACGTTGCAATGACTTCGTTGTACTTTTCGGTGGGATGTGCATCAAGATTTCGTTTTTGGCAGGCATGAATTTGGTGACCTCTTGCTGAACCTTTCTTTTCATCTCCTACATTTCTCAGAAGTGAACATACAAGCAGGACAGGCGGGAAGCATGCAGTTGGGCTGAGGTACTAGTAGGCAAGTTGTGTGCAGTGAAATAGAGCCAGTGCTTCATGAATATCACTGCATGTGATTGACTGAGTGTGACTAGCCAATGATACTGCTAGGGCCATTTACATAGGTTACATAGCGACTACATCAATGATTGAAGCCAATTTTCTGCGGGTCATTCTAAGTGCCACGTTTAATTCAAGCAACCATGTGCTCCCCCATGCAGATCCGTCAGACAATCCGGGACCCGTCAAGTGGTCTCGACCCTACTTCGACTGCGAGCGATCCAACAAGTGGGTCTACGGTGCCACGTCCCCGATACCTGACATCTACCCTCGTCACACGCAGTGGCGTCACATCGAGATCCCCAAGTAAGCCTTCTTGCATGATTGCTGTTGCAGGGTTGAAAAGGGTGTACAGTGAGTGAACTCTGGCATGGCTAGCAGTCGATCACATCCTGTGGTTGTGTGCATGTAAGCGTGTGGCACAAGCCAACTACAGTGGGCCGTGCTGTTAACAACGGGAACAACAATACAAGTGTTCTGTTGAATGGATTGCGCAAATCTGCGGGTTCTTAAGCAAATGGTTTTTCGAAAATACAAGTAGTTGTTAGAAAGCGCTCGTCCTTGTGTTGCTCCTTTTCTTCGTCCTTGTTTGTTTGCGCACAAAAAGTTCTTTAGAAATGAATCTGTTCCAACTAGGCCGACTCGCAGTTATGTTTCAACAATACAAGAATGAAAGCAAACAAAAAGAGTCCATTATGCTCCATTCCCTCCCCCACCCTTCTTTGTGCAGAGTTGTGTTCTCATTACTTGCAGACATACGCATCCTGTTATTGACAGCTTGGCTTTCCAGCATTGTCCCGTGTGGCTCAACTCATCGCTTTATGAAGCGTGGAACAGGAGAAGCGAAATCCTAAATCAGTTCCCAGAGCATGGTTTAGAATATAACTCGAGGAGCTTTGTCGTGCTGGCACTTCTGGCAGAACACAATGGGGTGTGGCCATTGCTAACCTCCCAATTTTCCTTCTCTCTGTATCTATGGTTAAAGAACCAACGTTTTAGTCTTGCAAATATGGTGTTACAGTGAAATCCTGATAATTCGAAATCTCTTAATTCGAATTGACAGATGATTGGAGCTGCTCTATTGGTTCTGGCAATGTCTTATGTATTTGAATATAGAAACACTCCCGCGAAATCGAACTACAAAAACGGTGCAACGATTATTTGGAACAACATTTCTTGCTCCCATTGACTACTTTTCAGACAAACCTGAGCCAAAGACAAAGGTTCGATGCATCGCTAGCTACCGTATTGTGGTGTCCTAAGAAAGACGCGTGGGGAGCCGAGACCGAACTGAACCGGAGCAAGCGCAGTAGCCTGCATCCCCCTTTCTCGTTTGGCTTAAAGGGAGCTAGAAAGAGTCCTCTAATGCGCGCTCTCCTGCCTTTGCAGTGCATCTGGGATTGTTGGAACCTCTCTATCCGGGGGGGTACTACCTCATTCTGGTACGCTCTAACTAGCTGGTGAATAAGTTGTTTAATGTCGCTGAGTGATTTTTCGGACCTGCTCGATTATTACAATATCCCAGTGGCACTGCCACGTTCTTCATTTATTTATCCAATCCATAATGGTAAAAAAAAAGTTTTGTATGCCGTAGAGTGTCTCGTTCGATTTTTCAGCTACATCACCTGCACATGATGCTGGAAGAATGGTGGCTATGTAGAAAGCTGGCGCCTTTCAGCCTGTCCCCCTTACTCTCGCTTTTGTTGGCGAGGTGGCTTCCCAGCTTTCTTAGAGTTGCACGGCTGCTGCGAATATATCTATGTTGACTTGGCACCAAACCATAGCTTTAGTCGCCAACATCCATTGAGACAGGGTTGATTAGGCGTAAGAACCAAGGCAGTACAATAACATATGAGCAAAATTCGCTTTTGGTCAGCTTGGTGGCAGGCAGCAAACCGCCGCAAGGATTTCTCCACACATCGCTGATGATGGACGGAGTTTACCGAGGGGCCAAGGTATTTGCCGCTCCCATTCGCCGAATTTACTGGGACGGCATTTAGGAAAGTGGGCAACATAAACAGGAAATCCAGCACATCTGTAGCGACAGTGAGGCAAATAGACAAATAAAAGGAAATGCTGTGGCACCATCTGGAAGGTAGAAATCTAAACACTTTCACAGACCTGTGGCATCTTTCCTTAGGCCTAGTAGTGTCAAAACAAACAGTTTATCTCAGTAATGGCAAAAACATTTCTAATACTTTGTCCTCAGCATGAGATAAGGCTGAGCAAAGTCTTATTTTACCATTTATTTTTGGCTGTTGTGATGGTGAGCAAGTTGCAAGGATGAATTTGGCTCGAAGTTGTGCTGGGCCCTGCCATGTTCTTGTTACCCAATCACAGTAACCGGGGGACGCCATCTCAGTAAACTTGCCGGCTGCTAGTGGCGAATACCAAGAACCTGGTAAACTCCACACTTGCTCATTCATGTCAGTCGGTATTAAACAGTAGGACAGCAACACTTTTGTGCTGAGACACCTCTATTACTGAATGATAGGGGACTTGTGAACCGAAACTGCAGTTGTCACGTGTTCATGCGGTTGCAGTGTAATGCTTAGCTAGTTCTTTTGGGAATTGTGCTTGGTCTTGGTCACAGTTGTAATCGGAAGTCATGTGCACACCCAGGTATGTGGCGGTGGCTGTCCTAGAGCTGGATTTTGAGCGTCTGGACATCAACCAGTGCCCCATCGGGAGCGGCAATCCCCGGCCCAACTACTTTGCTGGGACATCCCGCTGCAAGAATGACACCACTGAGGTTGGTTGGCATTCATGTGGTGCACCACTTCTTGTGATAACACGTCAAGAGGGTTTAGCGCAACAATCACTGTAATGAACATGTCATGCGGCTCGGTGTTGCTAGTCACAAAATTTTCCTCTTTATTTGAGTAAACTTTGTGAGGGAACAGACATGTTGGATGTGGCCACACCATGTCCTATTTGTTAGATATTTGAAGGGCATCTCAAAGGCCTGCTTCCACTGGTCCTATGGAACACCAGGATGACCATGTAAAGTCAGGAAAGGCGGCGGAAATTGTTACCCAGGCAGGCTTATTGTGTTGACCTAACAGGGAATTCACAAGCAATCTTGCATAGGTCGGACGAATCCTCATTGCCAAAATGTTGTACTTGGCAGTTCACAGGGAATGGCACAAACATGCATGACAATGAGCATCATCTTCTTTATTGCCCGCCTCAATGCCTTCACTCACGCGTGTGTCACTCGTGTTGCCGGACTGGCTCTTCGTCGTCTTGAATGTATGACACCGCTTCCTCGCAGTGTGAACCAGTCCACGGCTACGGCTTCCGGCGTGGTGGCTACCAGTGTCGGTGCCGGCCTGGCTACCGGCGTCCCCGGATTGTGCGCAACCCATACCACGGCGAGCTCATTGAGCGTGCCACCGAGCACGACTACCGCACAGGCTTCAACTGCGAGAAGATTGGCTGTGAGCAGTGTTGTCGTGTCATTACTTAGACAGAGTGCGTACAATTGAGGATTTTCAGCACACCACCAACTTGCTTTTCGAGTGAGAGTTTGGGGCCACGTGGTGTGAACGAGATGTGATGAAGTAGCCGAAACGGTGCAGTTGCTGAGACACATTGAAGTACATAGGGGAGAGGTGGATAATGGTACAGGGTTTTTAAGAAGGGAAGCATTTAAGGTGACATCCATGAAAAAAATGGGTAGAACTGTGTTAGTAAATTAATATTCTATTATACCAATAAAATCAACTTTTACTGTGACAGAAGGCTTGATAAGCCAGAAAACACGCAAGAATGAATGATGATGGGGGGGGGGGGGGGGGCGCTGCTGCATTGAAGTTTCAAAAGAGGTCACTGGGACAAAATCTTGGTTTTTGACGGCGTCTAATCGTGGGGGCCTAGTTAATCTTTTATGAGTAAATATGGACGGCATTGTATTCTAAATGAACCAGAGACTGAACATAGCAAATTTTCGGAACATTTACTGTGCCAAAATGGTCTGAATGTGAGATATTATGATTATAAAACTCTTGATGTCTCACTGACATACTGGTGCTGTGGTATTGGCATGAAATTAAAAAAAATTAATGTTGAAAATTCACTTTGTCTTCTGGTAATCAACCTCTTGTGAAATCAACTAAAAAATTTTGAAAGTGTACTTTTGTCAGTCTAAACGACTTTGATCTTTTTCTTTGCTGAACCTTTGAGATGTGTCTTCAAAAAGTAAATTGCTTGGTGCAATACTTGACTCATAATCGGTGTGAATCTGTTGCTTTTCTCATTGAGCGATTGGAACAAAATCAACTCCTTTCTGTGCGCAGATTTGATGGTGCAGACGCAGAATCTGCTCCGCATAGCAGAGGAGGACCGCCTCCGCTTCATCGGCATGCAGGCCAACCACATGGCCATCCTCAACATCAGCAGCGGTGGCAACAAGGACCCACACCTCGTCTTCACCCTCATGAAGGCGGTGAGTCGGCTTGATGTTCGGTTAAGGTGGGCCAAATGCGCTCTTTATTTCAATCTTAGCTGGGAACCTCGTAATAAGCAGTTGCTTGGTGTAAGGTATTAAGTGTTTATTTACTGAAAAACACGCTGGAGTCTTGAAGCAGCAACACAGCTGTTGATGCCCAGCTTGATCTCTGCTCTTGCTTCCTCTTTGTCTTCACTACACACGACTTTGGTCACACTTGTGTATGCCACACAAATAGGAAAGGACTTGAGAAAAGTAGTCGTGAGAAAAATTACACCGCATTTATCTTACTGGACAAGAGGACAGCTACACCAAATGTTATGGAACAGGACGAGACACACTAAACTAGAAGGATTATGGTGGGCATGGGAGTTCGCAAAACAGTTCAACACCTCTCGCTGTACAGTGGCCAGCAGATCGGACGTAGACGGGCTGTTGGGGAGTGAGGCGACGAGAGGAGACATCAAAAAGCAGATTATGCCCCGACGGTTGGCACTAGGACGAAGGTGGTGCTGGACAGTTCAGAAGCAACCGTGCAGTGGTCAGCCTGCATTCGAGCTGCAGTGCATGAAGCAGGAGTAGTCAGCCCACCCAGTGGACCGCTTGCGCGCAAACTGCAGTGCTCGGTGAAAATTTGGTCATAAGTCAGGCCACTATCACTGTCGAGGGCCGAACAGCTGACCCAAACAGCTGACCGGTGAGATGGCTTGCCTGTGAGCTGCGCTTGCAGCTCGTGGCAAGATGGCTGCACAGCATTCCAGGACAAGCTGTACTCGTGCTGGTGAAACGCCTTGGTCAGCCGGCAGCTCGACGGACAGCCACACTCCCTGGAGCCTAGATTGCCAACGTCCGACACTTTGACCTACTGGCTTCCATCTGCCGCTGTGTGACCGCGTGTCCCGCCACCAAGCATTTCATCGCGTGCTCCCCATGTCTGGCTCAGTTGTTGCGCACCAAATATCTGGGCCAACACGAGGCCTCCTCTTATTTGACGGCCTCACACGCACACTTGGTCCAATTGTGAATGAACCGTTGCAACACTTCGTTGTTATTGGTCTCATCTTTTTCTTTCACTCGGGACACCAGGATTCACGGACAAACTGCAAATTATCACTGCTGAGTAGGGATGGAGAAAGCTGCCATGCGGTCACTTGTGTGTGTTTACTAGAGGCCTGCATTGTGATAGTTAACACAGTTCTTTGTTGTCCGAGTTCCTGAAAAAGAATGTAAGAACAACTGAATTGCGCTTGGATCTGCTTGTGTGTGTGCCTTCTGCAAGTGAGCTACTTTGAGCACTTTTCTGGTACTTACATATGGAATACATGCGTTTACTTTTGAGCCTTTTACCATTCTTTTTTGTGCTTGTTCATTCAGAGTATCAAACATATCATATGATCGCAAGTTTAAGACTTAGAGATTGACTCCAACCAAATAAGGAAATTTACTAGCCCGACGTTTCGGAAGCAATTCAGCTCCTTCTTCAGGGGGTATTCTTCGGAGGTAGCGGTGTGCCGCTTTTAAAAGGTCCGTCGTAACAAAGGAGAGGAAGGGGGAGAGAGCATAAGGTGCGCGGAGACACTTGGCAGGGCACCTGCTCTAGACAGACGGCCAACATCGGTTAAGGGCATTCTTCCTTCTTTGTATGTTCATGGCCTTGCAGGTGCGACGAAGGGAAGAAAGGACCCCCCGCTCTAGGTCAGCAACACCAAAACAACTCGTCCCCCCCCCCCCCCCCAGTCTCTCGTCAACGCATTCCTGTGACTAAAGGGCGCCCAGCATCGGTCAACCCAGCCGACCAGCGACGCCGAAGCCCCCCACCCCACCCCCACCACCTATTTTGTCTGTCTAGAGCAGGTGCCCTGCCAAGTGTCTCCGCACCTTACGCTCTCTCCCCCTTCCTCTCCTTTGTTACGACGGACCTTTTAAAAGCGGCACACCGCCACCTCCGAAGAATACCCCGTGAAGAAGGAGCTGAATTGGTTCCGAAACATCGGGCTAGTAAATTTCCTTATTCGGTTGGAGTCAATCTCTAAGTCTTAATCAATTTTCCCAACCAGACAAGTAATTCTGTCGAAATGTTTAGCTTCAAGATCGCAAGTTTGGCTGTGTATCGAACGTTCGTGCCAAAATATAGTCTTTTCCAGGAATGTATGATCCAGAAAGAAAGAAGCGCAATTGTATTGGGTCATTTCTTGTGTTCTAGATCGTGAACATTGGCTCCAGGAAATTGTACACAATGGGATCGTATCGAGTTTCTACTGAACTCCTCTGTATACTGTACAGATGCGTACAGTCGACGTCCGATTTCCCGGACGCCCGAAATTCCGGACATGCCTGATTTCCCGGACTCATCTGTGGCACCGTCAAGTTCCCCATAGAGTCAATGTATTAAAAAGTCCGAAATTCCGGACGCTTATAGCCTTCGCCATCCGATTTCCCGGACTTTTTACTGTTAACCGCCGACCCAAAGTCACCACCGACGCCGCCATTTTGGTTGTTTTCTTATCCTCGAACCCACCATACTCGCATCGCAGGTGTGGCCAGCAGCACCGCCGCACCGCGCCGCGGCTGCCGTAACCTCGAAACCGCACGTGTCAATTCGTTGCCAACCGTAGCTTAGCCACAGAACACCCATACAAACTTGCTTAGCCAAGCCAAACCTCACTGTGTTCGTTCACGTGTTGTTTTGTCAGCTCTGCCAGCTCTGCGGTCGTGTCTGCGGTTGATCGTTTGCTGCTGCGCGCTATCTTCAGTGATCACGTTTCCCGACCTTCAGCATCCACCGAGTTCCTAGCTGTTTCGTGCTGCGCTTTTCGTCGAGCGGATTCGCCGTTTACAGCGATGGCACTGACTGCTCCTTCGTCTTCGTCCGCGCCTTTGAACGAACTGCCATCCGCGAACTGCCCTCCGTGGACGAACTGACGAAGTGACGAACTGCCATCCGCGGACGTTGCCTTCGACGATCTGCGCGCTGCCGGCGTGTCGATTCCAGCCGGGATAGCCTTTGAGGGCTTCGCCGACGCTGACAAAGACCTCGAGCTATGTGCGGAGTTGACCGATGACGAAATCATTCGTCAAGTTACGGAGGATTCCGAAGACTCCGACACCGAGAACGAAGAGCCAGCTCCTACACAGCCAACGAGCTCGGAGTTGACGCGAGCACTGATGACACGTCATCAGGTGTACAGCCGGCAACCTGACGTGACTGAAATTGAGGCAGACATGATCGCGGGCAAGCGGATCCGTGCATAAGAAAATAAGCGACTTCTGTTGCGCCCATAGTGCCTGACCTATGAAGGTAAGCGGCAGGCCACGTCTTATTTATATTTTTTTTTTATAAACGGCTCTTTTCAGACGGCCACACTAAAGCGTGCATTGGCTGATAGCAATGGCAGAATCTTGTATCTCCGGCCGTGACCCTCTCCCGTCAGCGAAAATACCTACCAAAAAGGTGCGTTTTCACGTGCATATCGTTTTTTCCGGACTGCCCGATTTTCCGGACGTTTTCGCGGTCCCTTGAGGGTCCGGGAAATCGGACGTCGACTGTATATGTATGGTTTAGTATCTGTATTGGGCCTGTGCCAATTAGATGCTGTTGTTGTCTTTCCCTTTGTTTTGCTCCATGCATTGTGCTAATTGTTTTTTTTTTTGTTAATTACGTTTTTTTTTGCTGCTTTGTACATCATTCAGTTTGTACTGTAGTGCACCACACTAAAAGGGCCATACTCTGTCTGTGGTCAAATCTTCAATAAAATAAAATAAAGCAAAATAAAAATAAAATATTCTATAATTTTTGTAATATGAATAAAGTCTCATCTCTCTCTGTGTCTTTAAAAAAAAAAAAAAAAAACTGCAACTTGTGCATTTGAATGGATGTAGCTATGCGAATTTCTTGCAGTGTTCTAGCCTGATTGGGAAGTCAGTATGCAGAGCGTCATTTTCTGAGTGAGAGATGCAGATGTATTGACGGCGCTGGCACTCATGAGTGCCAGTGCTGTTTTTAGGTTAAACTGAATCTAACTGAAACTGAATACTAAGTTAATCTGAATTGTTAACGTTAGGTTAATTAATTATTAAGGTAATCTGAATTGGTAAATTATAGTTCTACAAAAACAACACAACAGAATCGGTCAGTCTGACCGTGTGTAAAGTATTCATAAACCATACAAAAATGCGAAAGCATTCTAAAGGATCCAATGAATTGACTGAGTGAGCTTTTGATAACGTTTTCTCCACAGAAGCAGCCTAAACGTGCAAAAATTGTTTGAAGTCTCTTAAGTTGTTTTGATATAAAATTAAGACGGGGTAAATCTGCCCTTCACATTCTCAGCTAGTAAACATCTGGCAGTGAAGCCATATGAGTAAATATAAATAAAGTCTTGAAGATTACTTTGTAAGGCTAGGGAAGTGGTGCCATTGAACCAGATAGTGTTTATGGGGCAGCAGTGCGTGTGAGTAGGACAGTGGAACATGGGGCTAGTCATCTTGGGAGGCAATAGAGAATGGTTGTGGGTGAAGCACATGTGATGCCAGTTAGTGTCCCTGTAAGCATGATGAACAATCTTGAAAAACAAAGGCGTTTCGGGTGCGCAGGTGACGGCATCCAACTGCTGCCGAAATCGGGCGGCAACGCCCCGAGCTGCTGCGTCTACCGGGTGATGTGGCGCACGGTCGCGAGTGGCATCTGGAAAATGAGGCACGCTCGGCGGTGCGGCTGGCAAACTTCCTCTCGGGGTTCCTGCAGACCGTTGACCCCAAGGACCTGTTCGCCGAGTTCCGAGTGCCCGACCGCTCGCTCACACAGGACCAGATCATTGGTGAGTGTGGTGCCAACGCTGCTTGCTTTTTTGTAGTTGCATGCTATGGCTTGGTGACCTAGGGGCATCAGCATCAACGAAGAGGACCAGAACAATGTAAATAGCCACTGTTCAAGGACTTGTGCACATTAAAGATTGGAGATGCAATGACATGCTGTGGGTGCGGTTGCTTTCTCATAATGCTTCCAATAGTCTCAACTCATAGGCGCAGCAGTGCTTAGGATCTGGCATTAATTGTTGCCCTTTGTTATATCATCTATTTGCCTTTACACAGCAACCTTTGCCCTCGGAAGCTGTGTTCATTTCCTTCTCTTTAGTCGTAGCCATTCTGTCCCAATCTTGGAAAAATTCCTTTTTAATTCCTACTGGGATAATATGTGGAAACATTTCATTCAGAGCACTTTGTTGCAAGTGGCAGTTTTAAACGTAACATTGTTGACACCTTGAAACAGTAGACTGAGAACACTTTTGTTAGCGGGAAAATGGATATTATTGTAGGTCAAAAGTGGCACTGTAATTGTGAAACTATAGTACTAGGTGGTACCATGACGTAACTGGTTCTTTCAGAGTGCTTAGAAAGGCTTGTAAGATGGCGACTAAGCTTTACTGAGAGCACAGGTGAACTTGAAGGGTGATTACTGAAGCTCAATTTTGCTGTTGATCTGCTTCATGTTGTAATACAGCAAATTCTACGGCACCTAGAAATGGCCAGGAGCGAAGCAATTGTCACTTGCAGCCAACATGCTTCTTCTTAAAATGGCCACTTGAATATGTTTTAGTCATTACAGACGACGACCGATTTTCCGGACGCCTATTTTTGGGACATACCCGATAATTCGAACGCCTTCGCAGCACTGCCACATACCCCGTAGAGTCAATGTGTAAGAATGTCTGAAATTTTGGATGCAAAAAGCCTTTGCCATCCGATTTTCTTGGCTTTTCGCCATGACCGCAGGTCCGAAACTGCATTATTTGAAGCCACCGCTGCCGCCATTTCGATTATCTCGCCGCCTCAAACTGGCGCTCACGCACGTAGCCACCACCGCGGCAACATTAGGGCTAACTGCTCCGACGTTCGCTACGAAGCTTCTTGCTGTTCGGTGCCATGTTTTTCATTGAAGCAATTCGTCGCTGTTAGCAATGGCGCCGACTCCGCCTTTGTAATCATCGCCAATGGCTTCGAATCTCGGAAAGCAAATCGCATTGCATAATGCCGGTTACTTAAAGTCAGTTTTGCCTCAATACAGCAATGTTATGCGGTGAAGCATACACAATGTATTACGATGAAGAATACCAAGGGTGGGAAGGGGTCATTGTCACGGGACATAGCATGTTTCCTTTAATTAGGCACGCGTGCACCCGCCGTCTCCTATCATAGTGCAAGCACCGACACGCCCAATAAGTGTACTGGCAGGCCTGTAGAGCTATTTCGGACGTGCCTGTGGCGATTTGAGCCCATGGGGGCAGTAAAAGGCATGCATTTGTTTTTTCGGACATTTTCGCTGCTCCTAGGGAGTCTGAAAAATCGGACATTGAGTGTACTGATGTTTGCCTTTAGTGTCACTAACCTAAGCTAACCTCCTTTGTAAACCGCACACCAACGCTGCACCAGATGGTACACAAGTGTGCAGTTCGAGCTCTGTTGCTCGCGGGGAACATTTTACCAACTAGCCTTCTATGTGATGCTGTGAGTTTGTTGTGCTCAGCTTCAAACTACGGGCTACAGGTGAGGCCATGTCGCTGGTTGCTGGCAACCAGCGGATCCTGGGCTGCGGTGTGTACTTTGACCGGAAGCAGTTTCCTGGGCGGCCCCTCTATGCGCCTTATGCCTATCGGCGCCATCGCAATGAGCGGCGCTTCTACGTCGACGACATGGCACGCTTCCGCGGTGCTGCCTACCTGCACGAAGGGTTCTTCTCCCAGCTGAAGACCCGCTGGGCGGCCAACCTCGATGACCTGGTCACTTACACCACCAAGATCCGCATCAGGTGTGTGCTCACATGCAGGCATCATTTCACTGTTAGGACTATTCGTCGACTCAGTTGGTGCCTGCTAAAGGGACACGTCTTACGGTAGGAACAGAAATAGTGAATGAAAGAATAGAACTATTTATCAGGTAGATCTAGGCCTAGAAAGCAGGGCAACAATTTGAGTGACCGTGATAGCGGCAAGCTCAGTGAATCCAATAATGCTGCTAGAGTTTATCGAGTTTTTATAAATGCACCACTGTACATTCTTGAGCAGTTGGTGGTGATTGTGGAGATTTGAAAATGTAAAGTACTACAGTCGAACCCACTTATAACAATATTCAAGTGCCACGAAAATTCCATTGTTATATAACCGATAATTGTTATAACCGGGATGCATGAAAAAAAAAATCAAAATAGGGGAGGCCAGTGCCCCTCCCCACCACATTCCTTCATCCGGCTGCTGATTGTGCATACTTTTTGAACTGTTTAACTCTGCTTCCTACATGCTCTGATTGCGTGTAACAAGTTGCGACTGCCGGTGTTCAAGAATGTCACTGCTATAGTAAAACCTCGTTAATTCGGATTTCATGGGACAGAAAGAATGTTCGAATTAACTGAATGTCGAATTACTGAGGGTATCAAGAAAACACGGCAGCGGCGAAGCGGGCGCCCGACGGCCGGAGGAGCGCGTTCGCCCAATAAACAAATGCTTTCTACGTCAACACGCTTTTATTTACGGAATGAATCAGGATCCTGTTTCTGTTTTGCACAAGAGCAGTGCGGAAGCTGCAATTCTCGTCATCTCGTGACCGAATTGTGCTCGTAGCGGCGAAGTCCTCGTGACTTCTTTCACAGCGCAGTGCGCGTCATCTAAGACACGCTATTCGCTACCACGCGCAGCCGCGCGCACATCCCGATTATTTTTTCGCCAGTGTTGCCAGGTCGCCGCTCATCGCGATGTAGACGGTGCTCTTCATCCTTGACAGCTTTGCACTGAGTAAAAACGAAACTACTGTTTGCCGCAACCGCTGTGGACGAAATCACGGCCACTAGTGACGCGATCATGGATGGCGACTACTCAGTCGTCAAGGCATGTGGCCAACGCGGTGCTGTGGTAAGCACAAGAATAAAGGCTTTAAAGGCACGAAGCGTTCCGGTGTTGCTGTCATTTCAGTACGAATTTCACTGATGACTGTGGCGATGCAAACTGTCTCTTAGTTTTGGTAGATGCTAATGCCGTTTTGACTCTATTGCGTCTCACATTTGTGCCTTTGCGGCGCTCCGCCAGCTCAGCGCTATCAGCACAGTTGGCGCGGTCCATTTGGGATTCAGAGAGTGGCACGGTGTAGAGCTATGGGCGCAGTCCATTCCTGTTTGGAGGAGTGAAAGGGCGATGGGAGAGAGGCGCGGGAGGCTGGCGATGTGGAGAAGGATGGAAAACAGCGCTTAGCGGCATGCAGCGGCTCAAATTTCTTTTTATTTTCAAGGAGTTCGCATTCCATTCCCTTTCAGCACGGACCCCCAATACTAGCTACACTTCATCATTGTAGCCGATAGTGCGGCATGGGGGCACTGTAGTAAGCGGATTATTTCACCATAGCAAACATGCAAAAGTTGACGGTGCAGCAGCTTGTCATTGTTATAACCAATACAGTATAGACCACTTATAACGTAACCGTTTATAGTGCAGAACTGGCTACAACGCGGCCTTTTCCGACTCCCGTTTACCCTTCCATAGAACTCCATGTACAGTGGAATCTCGATGATACGAATCTCACGGGGTCACGAAAAATATTCGTATTAGCCGAAATTCGTATCATCGAAACACAATTAAAGCTATCTAAATTATGGCGGGATGAGGGAATCAGATCGCGAAAATCGCGAGAAAATTTCATTTTTGAAAACCACGCGTTTCGATATCTGCAACGCCTAATCTACGCTGCATCAAAATGGTTTGGCTGAAAACGCACTAAAAGTGGCCGAAAGAGATGTATTCGTCAGCGTCCAGGGCGAGAAAACAGCTTTAGATCGCGCAAAATCACCGCAATTCACGAAGACATATCTCGTATTTCCCGCCATCGAGCGCCGCCATCTTGGTATCGTTCGAAAGCTCAAAGCTTCGCCGTTCCGCTTCTCAATTCGTCCGTCATCGCAATCTTGTAATAAACGCGCAAACACAAAAGAAGCGCGGGTCTGCGATAGGCAGTCACTTTGATGAAAGCGGGCCTCCGATTGACTGCCGTGCGTGAAAGGTGTCGATTCCATGGTCTCTCCATTGGTTGCTGCTGTGGCAGGGGCAAGATGGCAACCGCAGTTGTCTGCTTCGTAAACCACGCCGGCGTCTTCGCTTGACACGCAGAATTCGGATTACTGAGAGCTCCCAGGTTAGTGATGGATCGTCGCTCGTAGGAGAAGAAATTTTGGACGAAGCACGCCTTCCGAATACGGATGCTCAAGCCTCCTACGGCAAGAAAAATACGGCGATGAGCGGGAGAAGCGGAGGAGCACCCGACTGAACGTGCCGCGCTACCTTGCACCGTGGATTACGTGCCGCGCTATCTTGCACCGTGTGACTACAGCAGCGAAACCGACAATCGCCCTGTGCCATCGGCACCGATAACGCAGTCGACAGAAGACGCGCCAACGGAGGCTCCCGCGCCTCCGCGTACGGCCGCGCGAATCAGCCGAGATCGTATCTCAGTAGACATAGCTCGCTGCGACTAGGCAAAATGGCGCAAACACAAAGAACGCGGCCTGAAGCACAGCAGCCACTGCGTCCGATGGGTGGCCGCCGAAAAGGAGGAAAAGCACAAAAGCGCCACCGCTTCAAACTCTTCGCGCCTAGTCGCGGCCACCGCGCTGTCCGGCGCCGCGTCCGCGCCTCCGCACCAAAAGAGAAAGGGAGAAAGCACGTGACTGTACGCTGTTCTCTTTCGAGGCCGTCGGTGGGGCGGTGTTTATTCGTATCAACCGATGCGGGTCGAAAATCGATTCGTAACAACCGTTCTCGAGCACGTTGCAAAGTAATGGGGCTCGGCCGGGACCATGGAAAAATTCATATCATCCGGAAATTCGTATTAGCCGTGATCGTATCATCGATATTCCTCTGTATACGCATACCGCTTACAGTGCAGCCGCGTGAGACGAAATACCGGTTATAATGTGGCTTCCGCGGGAAAATCTCGCCGACAAGGGCGGCAGCGAGCACGCTTCTCAACAAGGTGCGCTCACCGATGGGAGAGGAGATCAATGAGGGCGATGCGGAGGAGGAGCACGAGACGTGGAGCAAACGAACGGAAAAAAATGCGCGCGTAGGTTGTCTAGGCGACAGAGAAACCTTTTGCTCGGCTGCTTATCAGCGGTGCATTTTGCACTGAACGCGGCTTCAGTTTCTGTGCACCCGTCGCGATGCGTGTCGTGAAGTGTAGTTATCGCGAGAGTGACGCTGTCAATTTAAGCAGTGTTCCGCAAATTTAGTTTGGAGCTACAGTAAAACCTCGTTAATTCGGACTCGTCCTCTAGTCCCGGCCGGCGTATGCATTATTCAATGCAATCAAACTCTCGTTAATTCGGATTTATTTGGCCGCACATCGGTTAATTCGGACTACTTTCAGAGCTCGGTTAAAGCTCCTTGATGTCAAGGGGCTTTAAGCTGGGTTGGCAAGGAGCGTCAAGCAGGCAAAAGAGCATGCAAGAACGGCGCTAGCGTCCAACCGAAACGAAGCTGCGGAGTCCGTATCGCCACAGCCATCAGCTAAAATTGTACGTTAATTACAGCAACTCCGGAACGCTTCGAGCCTAGTTGTGTCTTTAAAGCCTGTATTATTGCGTTTACCGCTGCGCATAACATCGTGTTGGCTGCGGGCTTTCATAACTGCGTAGTCGTCATCCACGATCGCGTTGATAGCTGCTGCGGTTTTCTCCGCAGCGGTTGCGGCGAACAGTAGTTTCGTTTTTACTAGGGACGCGCGTCGGCTGCTTGCCTAAAAAACGGCGTTGTCGCCATTGATGATCGCATAGATAGCAACCGCGGTTTTGACTGCAGCTGTTGCAGCGAATGGTAGTTAATTCGTAAAGACTCGGTGCGTGCGTCGGGCGCGTGCCTTCAGCACCGCAAAGTCACCGTCCATAATCGCGTCAATAGCGGTCACGGTTTTTTCTGCAGCGGTTGCGGCAAACAGTTGTTTCGTTTTGACTCGGTGCAATGCTGTCGAGCTTGAAGAGCACCGGCTACATCGCGATTATGTTTTTGCCTGCTCACTGGCGAAAACGTAATCGCGATGTGCGCGCTATAGTACAAAGCGTGTCTACATGCTTGGTCTACATGTTTTGCATATGTGCAGGGCTTGAAAATCGTTGTTTTGGTTATAGTGCGGTACCGCTTATAGTGCAGATATTCGCGACTCCAACGACTTACGTTATAAGCGGTCTACACTGTAGATTGTTAAAACTGGTATCGTTATAAGGGGGTTCCACTGTATTTGCACCACATATGCAGTTTGATTTGACAGACCTGTCTCACTACAGGATTGGTGACAGCATTAATAAATTTTCCAACACCAAAAATGGGCGCCTTGTGTGATAGCGTTAAAATAACAGGGATTATTTTATCAAGGTAACCACTGGCAAAGGATAAAGCTGCATATGTGACAATATACCACTAAATAGACGAATGCAAAACTGTTAACCAGGGACTACGACACCACCTTTGTTGTCAATCGTGTATCTTGCTTTTGTGTTCTACCTAGCAGTAAAAACGTCCTTCATACAGTTAGTCTTGTTAAGCCAGCATTTGCCATGAGTAGCAATACCTTGCACCTCTCAAGAGAAATTATTCCTTTCCTCTGCTTGCTAGAAGGGTAATCAGAAAGGATAATACTTGATTGAATATTTGCACACCTCTACTCTTTCGTGCCTCGTGTTAGAGTATATGCTGTACTCGTCTGGCCACTGACGCTCAGCCCCGGCCTTGCCCGATTAAAGCTGCGTCATGCATTCTGCATGCTTCGTGCCTTTCCCGAGATGCAAACATGAAACATTCGTTGACTGGCTGCGTTTACTTGGAAAGTGCTTAGACTAAAATGTTATGGTAAGTTTTGTTTCCGTACGACAGATAGTGTGACAAAGCTTAGCGCCACGTGTTGATGTTGCTTGCATCCCACGCTTTCTGTCATGGTGGACTTGTCCAAAAAGGGTGCGTGTCTTGGCAAATCTCCCGAATTTTGAAGTCCTCAGGTTAGCAGCTACGCAACAGCACAGTTGTTAGGGGGACTGCCGTGAATGAAAACAAGTGCCCGTCAAAGCTCCAAAACCCCTCCCTCCAGGTGTTGCACCACTCATCGTGTCAAAGAAAAAAAAAGAGAGAAAAGGAAGATAAAACGTGCACGTGGGACTGTGGTATTAAACACGTCAGAACCATGTTGCAAGCCTGGCAAAGGTACAAGCAGTGAGCGGGGCCTCCCTCGTGGTGGGTTGTTGAGCCACTAATCGTGCATTGCAGGTGAAACAAGCAGTGGCCCCGTGCTGTCAATCACAACTGTGCCAAAAAAAGCTGTTGCCGCTTTCTGCAGGTACAACTCCACAGGCCACAACCCAATCAACTACGACCACTACCCGCTTCAATATCATGCGGCAGAGGTGGAACACGGCTACTGGACTGACCCGTACTTTGACTGCGGAGGCCTGCACACTGACTGGGTCATGGTGTACGCGTCACCTTTCTTCGGCTGGGACAGCCTCCACGACCGCATCGAGTTCAAGTAAGTGGGGCTACCATCATGCGGTGTTAATGCTCTCCTCTTGACATAGTAACAATGTGCGAAAACATGCACACGGCAAAAAGAATATAGACACCTTTGTGTTCGTTAAGTCATTTACTTTGCAACGCATTTAACTAGAATGTACAGTCGAACCCGGGTATATCAAACTCGCCAAAAAACGTTTATAAGTTCGATATATGGCATAATTCGATATAGGCCCGCTATAGGATTTGATGACGCAAAGGCACATACCAATAAGAAAAGTACTTTATTAATATGGTGGCTTACTTGCGTGCCCTACTTTGGAACAAAATAGTCCTGGATTTTCTTCTGTGTCAACGACTTCGCTGCCTGCGACAGCACGCACGCCTCCACGTTGTCCAACGAGTCGGAGCAGCTGAGGCCGCAACCTTCTATATTCACGCAATAGCGCCGGACCAACACAAGTGCACTAATCACTTCGGAGGATGTAGGCAACGGGCCATCGTCAATTTCCTTATTGCTGTTGCTTTGGCTCGTGGTCGGCACAGCGTCTGCAACATAGTCCTCATCAGCAGGCACACAAGCATAAAGAAAGAAAAAATGGCGCTCACTTGTACCGCCTCCGCACCTTGGAGAAAGCACGACGGCCTCTGATTGGCTGTAAGCGCTGCGAGCAGGCCAGGATCATTTATTGCAGGGGGGTGTTCGCCCATGCACAGCCGGGTCTAAACCACTTTTTCTAGGGTGGCGCCGGCAGTTTTCCCCACCACCGCGAGGGAAAGCCAACTTGCTGGGGCACTTTTGAGGCACATGGAGTTTGATATATCGGTTGTCGTTGCTATTTTCGTTCGATGTAACAATAACTTTTGCTATATATTCTCAATGTAAATTTATCGTGTTTAGAAATTGTGCGATATACGGGATAATTTGATATAAACGGGTTCAATATAGTCGGGCTCGACTGTATAATTGTTTTGACTCATTTCATTCGTGTGCAAGCAAAAAAACGGATACACATTTGATGCCCGTAGTGTATGTTTACGTCTGAATAAAGTCGTGACAACAGGTTTATGATTGCTGTACAATAGTGACAAGGCTATTTTAGACTGTTTATTTTATGGTGCCGATCAAGAAGACACAGCCACATCACCATGACATAGCTACTCCTTTTTTTTCCTATGCCATTGCATTATTTTTCATTCATAAAGCTGCACATGGTGCATATTGTCACGTAGTAGTGACGGTGAAGAAAACGGTCATAAAACTGTGTATGACGAAACTGATTCTTTATTGGGCGAACCTGTGCCCACAAAAGCAAGCTACACTCGAAGCACAGCGATAGTGGCGAACACAGTCGGCGATCGGTGAAATTTGATCAGCGGCGAAATGCGTCAGCTTTTATACGTGAGTCATCGACGGTTTCAGAGTAATCCTTGGTGCCCGCGTGCCTTCTAGAAAGTACTAGACAATTCGCGTCGGTCATACAATCAGATTACCTAAGCGTCAGTGACAACAGGCAATGGATAGAAGCATCGATAGTGTTCGAGAAACTTCCGATACATGCAGGTGCGTCCTGTGCCTAGCGATAACATTTAACATTTGTTAGCAGGTGAAAAGCGGTCACCGGTGAAAGATAAACATGTACAGATGTGAATATCTTAAATGAATACTGTATTCACTTGGGTAAGCCCTGCACCTGTACATTGGAGCGCGAAAATTTTGAAAAAATGTTTCATTGAGCATCAGGCATGTACCCACCTGCATGTGCATTTCCACAAGCCACTACTCAATGGCACGATTTACTGTCCTGCCGACAATGGCATCACCATCGTCATCATTGTATCCCACTGGATCATGCACGAGGTCACACAGCATAGATTCAGCTTGCTTCAACAGAGTTGGCTGTGCTGTGGCTAATTTAGCTGCATCATGCTTTCGGGCACATTAAAAGGTCGTGACTACAAAAAAGTGTGTGTGTGAATTTTAAACACATGACATGTGGTTCTGTTAGAGACCATCATCAATAGCTTCAAGGTGACAGGAGTCTTGAACAGTATGGATGGCACGGGAGACGACGTGTGTTCAATGCATTTACTGCCCCTAAGCTCCGTCGACACAGACGGCCACTAAAGGAGTCGCTGTCCGGGTCACCGTAGGGGTCACCGTAGGGGTCAGGTACATGCGTGCTGACTGGTCGAGTTCGAACTATTCGGCGAAGGTTAGTGACCATAGAATTACATGGTCGCCAACCAAGATCTTCGGTTGGGATCGAATTAATCGAGAAATCTAATGACTAGAGTCGAAAAGCATCGTGCGATCTGGCATGGCGCAATTTCCTTCCGTGGCCCTGCAGATTTTAGAATCTTTCACAGAGGGCAAATTGCGCCGAACCTGACAATTAAATGGCGCGGATGGCGTCTGCTCTTTGCTGTCGGCGCCAGCTACGAGAGTCACTTGATGTGCGGTCTTTTTGTCTGTTGTGCAGAATGGCCTTACGATAACCCACCTGCCATAAAGTTGGGATAGCCCTGCTGCATTTTGGATAAAAAACTTAAAAAGCAAAACTTTCCGTGCAATAAATAAAAGAATGCTGCAAAACACAGGTGCACTATTAAACTGAGAACCTCATTGGTATTCAGTACAACAGAACATCACAAATTCATTAGTTTCAGACGAAAAAAAGCTGTTTATTCTATTCAACAGAAATTCTATTGATGAAACAACATATTTTCCAGACCTTCATATACTAGAACTGAGCTGTAATCAGTGTAATTTGGTTTCCTTCGATAATAGTGGACCGTATTGTATGTCTTGATTTTTATGTACCTATGTTACTGATAGCTTGCTACATTCTTGTTATCCAATCCTGAGAGACTCCCAAGCATGTGTAGTACTGTATTTTCTTGCCCAAAATTTGGAAGCAATACATTTTGTGAAAATTTTTTGATATTCAATATTCAATTCGGAATCTACTACAGTGGAATCTCGATGATACGAATCTCACGGGGTCACGAAAAATATTCGTATTAGCCGAAATTCGTATCATCGAAACACAATTAAAACTAGCTAAATTAAAGAGTCAGTGGTGAACTCACTCAGGCACACGTACGTAAAAAGCATTTACAGTATAGACCACTTATAACGTAACCATTTATAGTGCAGAACTGGCGACAACGCGGCCTTTTCCAACTCCCGTTTACCCTCCCATAGAACTCCATGTATACGCATACCGCTTACAGTGCAGCCGCTGAGACGAAATACCGGTTATAATGCGGCTTCCGCGGGAAAATCTCGCCAACAAGGGCGGTAGCGAGCATGCTTCTCAATGAGGTGCGCCCACCGATGGAAGAATAGATCAACGAGGGCGATGCGGAGGAAGAGCATCGGATGCGGTGTTCAGTATGAGTGGAGCATGAGTCCAAGGGAGATAAAATCGTTGCCGCGCGCCGTATGTGCGAGTGAAAGCGCGCGGGGGACGCGCGCCTTCATGGAGAGCGAACGCATAGCGGCGAGCAAACGCGACGCACGAAAGGCTCTGGGGGTACGGGAGGAAGGAAGGGGGGGGGGCGACGTTGTGCTGCGGCTCCAAATGCATATCTTGCAACGGGGCGCAAGGGTAACTGGCGACGTGATTTCCCACGCGAAATGAGCAAAGCGGGAAAGCAGCGCGGGAGGGAGGGAAGAGGCTTTTACTCTGGCAACAAATGCGTTCTTGTACTTTGCGCCTGTGCCGGCTGTCGGTGTTGTCGCGTGCACCGTATCTTGAAAGCGATCTCCACATGGCTCTGACCTTTGTATGCGCTGTGCTTATGCCGCTCAGTTTCCGTTGAAGCGATAGACCGCACGAACGTTCGCTCTTCCCCATGCCTGCGCGGCGAAAAGCACAAAAGGAAAAGCACAAAAGCAACAAAAGCGCCACCACTTCAAGCTCTTCGCGCCCAGTCGCGGCCTCCCCGCTGTCCGCCGCCACGTCCACGCCTCCGCACCAAAAGAGAAAGGGAGAAAGCGTGTGACTGCGCGCTGTTGTCCTTCGCGGCCATCGGTGTGGCAGCGTTTATTCGTATCAACCGACGCGGGTCGAAAATCGATTCGTAACAACCGTTCTCTAGCACGTTGCAAAGTAATGGGGCTCGGCCGGGACCACATAAAAATTCGTATAATCTGGAAATTTGTATTAGCCGTGATTGTATCATCGAGATTCCACTGTATTTGGTATTCGCACACCCCTACTAGAAAGTGATTGTCCATTAACCCTTTGCGGTCTGCTGTCGGGCACTGCCCGACAAGGGTGTTCGGGGGTTAAATTTCGCGGTTTTTCTCATGTAATTCGTGTGCATTCTTTGTATAAATGATGCGCCATCTCTTGAGGGATAAATAAACTTTGTTGAAGTTTACTTCTTTTTGCACTAGGGTGCAGCACAATGTTCAGCACGGTTTCTGGATACCAGAGCGTTCTCACTTGCGCGCGGAACAGCACGTTCGCATGCAATAAACACGATGTGCCATCTCTTGAGGGATAAATAAACTTTGTTTGTTGAAGTTTACTTCTCTTTGCACTAGGGTGCAGCACAATGTTCAGCACGGCTTCTGGATACAAGAGCGTTCTCACTTGCGCGCGCAACCGCACGTTCGGGCGGTTCGCTGAGAAGCATGACCACATTTTCACCGCGTGCGTTTTACGGTGGTACATTTAGTGAAAGCTTCTAGGGGTTTCCACTGTCAATAGCTTTATTTTGAGGCGCACACAGCTGCAGAATTATGGTGAAAAAGAACAGCGACACCTGCAGTACTGCCGCAACCTCATCCTACAGCTGGTGGGTGACGTGAGGGCTAGAGCCAAAAAGCGAGGCCCGTCTGCGCGGAAGAGTGCGAGGAAAGCCTAGATGGGAGGAGCCATTTTATCTACAAGCCCCCAGGCCGAAGCTGCAAAGACTGTGCCGCTTGTAGCGATCGAAAAACAAACGGAGGCAGGAGGGAAACTGTGTTTTTCTGCAAAACCTGCAGTAACAACCCTGGCCTGCACCCAGGAGAATGGTTCGAGCAGTTTCACACGCTGCTCAAATATCGGTAGAGGAGTTGCCTGCAGAATGCAAGAGAAAAAATAAATATCCTGTGAGTTTTTATTCCCCAGTTGGTGGTTTTGTTAGCGGCGCCACAAACTGGCAAAATAGTTTCGGACCGGAACAGCCGGAAAGTGGGTAAAAGTTTCGGACCGCAAAGGGTTAATGCGGCTTCAGGATATTGTGATATGGTTCACTATTATATGTTGCGCATTGCTGTGGTCTGGTTTGCACTGTCAACATAAGCACTTTGTATCTGGCGTGTGCAGGGGAGTGGTGGCTGTGACGGTGATGCTGTCGGAGCTGGACATCAACCAGTGCCCCGACTATAACCCGTACTCGGAAGAGAACATCTTCCAGGACACGCACAAGTGTGACCGCCGTTCGTCCAGGGTGAGTGTAATGTTGCTTTAATTTTATGAACCCTTTCTGTTGGAAGCCAGGCTTGTCAACCTGTTTGTACTCAAGATATGTGGGCTTCGAATGATGCTCATCCAGTCATTTGCATTCATTTTGCATTTAGAAAAGATCCTGATTGATTGTCTGTGGCCTTAGTCTTACTGGAATGCTTGTTGAAAAGTTGTAGTTTTGGTTATAGGTTAGCATCTTGTGAGATCGAAAAAATTGGCCTGCTCATGAAGTCTGCAAAAGACAGCCTTTGTAAGAAAGGGATGCATTACCTAGCTCTATAACTAAAACACGAAAAAGCAAGTTTATTGCAATGGCATTCTTACAAAGTGTATCTACCTAACTTAACTAATACCCATCTGGTGTAGGTCTGAAAGGGCACAGAGCATAGAATGCAATTCTTCAAACAGCATTTGTAGCAGCTGGATTTGACGGCTGAAGTTCAAACTTGATATAACGAACTTCAGTACAATGAAATTCTCGATATAACGAAGTATTTAACTTTTTTAATAACTTTTTGCCCACAGAACACCGTGTATTTTAAACCTCAATATAACAAAGTGTGTTTATAAAACATTTCAATATAACAATATTTCACTGTTGCTCTGAAGGAATACCCAGGCAATAAATTGAAACTGCCGTGAGCGCGTCTTTGCTATCACGGCCGTGACTGCGCATGGCTCTCAGCACAGTTGAGTGCATGGGCCACGCACCCTATCTTGCAGGGTACCATAAAAACCGCGTATAATACGAGGTTTTTTTCTAAATTGTACCATGTAAAATTTCTGCCTCGTATTATATGTGGATCCCAAAGTTTTCAGCCTAAAATTTGCAGTTTCAGGTTTGTTTTTGCTCACTGCTGTCATCATCAAGACTCGTAGCGGAGTATGCGTCATCTTGCAGTGGCGTCGGTAGGCTGCTGCTGCTTTCAACGGGTGCCATATTGACCATGCTAAGAATCGGCGCGTTCGCTAGTCTATCTCGCACGATGTCGGGACCGCGAAAGTAGTACCCAGCTGCCTTTAAAAGCAAAGTTATTTTAGCTGCCGAGGGCCATCGGAAATTGCGCCGCGGGGCGGCACTTCGGCGTCACCGAGGGCAGCGTTTACGGCTCAGATGACATCCCAGTTGCAAAGTTGGTTCGTTATTCAATGGTTGCAACGGCGGCAGAGAAGCGCATTTGGCCTTGGCAACGCCGTCGCTTCGGTGGCAGTGGCTCCCCTCGCCATCCCTCTCAACTCCCTCGTAGCTCCCCCCACCTTCGACAGGCTCCGTGCGCGCCTGCCGCTGCTCCCGCCGGCGCGGCGCCAACTTAGCCCTTTCCCTGAAGTTTCGTTTTCTGCCATTGTCGTGAAGTTGGCCGAGACGTCGGCTCGTACACGTGTGTTCCGGTGCGACAGTGAAGCGGCGACCTTGCTATTTGAGAGTAAAATTGCCGCCGCATTTTCTTTTCATTTTCTTTTTCTCCGCGTGGCGTTGAGGGGTCTATCCTAAGCTTTTGCTCTATGGCGGTGTCGGAGCAATGCCGGTCGGAGGCGCCGCCGCGTGATTTGGAGCGCTGCTGAGGGCATTGTCGGTGCGCCGTATGTTCGAATTAACCGTCGCAAATGCTTTCGCGTTCAAATTACCGGGCGTTTTCTCCCATAGGACTACACATAACGGGACCACAGAGTCAGTTCGAATTAAGCGTGTTCGAATTACCGAGAGTAGATTGTAAATGCTTTCTGTGGCTTTTCCTCGCTCACATTATATGCAGATGAAAACTTTTTTTTTTTTTTTGTTATTGCTATCCCCAAATAACACCTCGTATTATATGCGGGTTCGTATTATACACGGGTTTTTACGGTATTTGGTGAACCGAGATGGCCGTGGTTTCATGTGCACTGTATTTTCGCGTGTTTGGTGCTGGAAGTCGCGTGATCTCGAGTTTCCCAGCCGCATTGAAGCAAAAAGGCAGACGAAGCGTTCACTTCTCTGCCTGTGCTCCCCGTGATAGCGTCGTCTCAGTGTGGGCGACGCTATTACCTGTGACATGGGAGTGCATGAGAAAGCCTTGCAGGCTTTGCTCCATGCTGCCGATGTGAAGATAGCGTTAACGTGGCACGAAACTGTATTTTTGATTGCCAACTCAAATTCAATACAGTAGCCGACGGATTTTAGTACTCAAAAAATTCGCACTTGTTGGATATTCCGGACTTCATAGATGTACCATTAGGGTTCCCATAGAGCTAATGCATTTTAGCGACCGATTTTTCGGACGAATCTAGGTGCCAATGTTTGATTTTCTGGACGAAATCGCTCGCTCCGAGCCACGATACACGATCTTGGGGGTCGCCATGTTGGATTTTCCGCTTGGCCACTGGCTTGGCTTCCAGTGGTCCCCTGTATAGTCTTCAAGATTAGTAGACGCACGCTATACTGCCGTCTCGGAGGCCATGCCCGCCCTTCCTTGGTTGACAAAACGCTCCAAAAAGGGGCACTTGCTGTTTTTTTTTCTTTTTTTTTTGGTTAGCTCAGCACTATCGTCATAATCACTTAAGTGGAATCCGTTCTTTTTCTTTTTTTTAAGTTTCGGTTGCGCCGTACGCTTTGTGCGGGCGAGAGCTTGCGAGGGTGAGCCGGCAACGCACACGGGAGAGAGGAAGGTGGCGGGAAGCGCGTGGACTTCGTTCGCTCACGAGGCACGGGGAGGGAGAAGGCGATGGAGACGGCGGGGCTCTGAGCTGTGCTCCTTCAAGGGCTGCAGAAGATAGCGCCAACCTTTCCTTTCTCAAACAAACCACTTAGTAGCTGTGTTCAGCTCTTCCGGCTGCTGCCGACGGAGCTGCCGCGTAGGCACCGTATCTTGAAAGCGATCTGCTATGTGGCCGAAGTGTGCGCCTGCGGGGGACTCATCTTCAAAGCGATCTGCGATGGGTACAAAGGGCGTGCGCCGAGTGCCAGTAGATTTGTATGTGCTGTTTTCTTTTTTTCAATTTTCGACGTTCGCGTTGAAGCAAGAGAATAGACAGCGCGAAGGTCAATTTGCCCGCTGCTTCTGGCGCACTTTCTCACTCCAGCATTTTAACGAGTTTCGGCGATCATCGAGCGAGACGTGTTCATGTAACCTGTGCGCGTGTGACACCGTGCTTATTTAGTTCATAAGCGCATATTTACAACTTTATACGGCCGATAAAACTAACATCCTTACTTCGTATAGCTGTCTATTATTTTGATATCGCAATTGATGCTTCGCCTTTTGGGCGAAACTGGAACATTTTTCTTAAGCCGCTTTAAGCCTCATAATTTTTTTTCTTGGGGGAGGAGGTTTGCTCGCGTTTTTCGGACTGTTCAGTTTTTCGGACTGTTCAGTTTTTCGGGCTTCGATTTTTTGGACTATTTTTGCGTCCCCGGGAAGTCCGGAAAATCGGTCGGCTACTGTAAAATAATTTTTCTTTCTTATTGAAATTAATTTTTTCACAATTGCTCAATAATTCGAAAAATTTTATGGCGCCTTTCGTGTAAAAAATACTCGTCCGCTACTGTACTTATTTGTATAAAAAGGAAAATTTTAATACACTTGAATCTCGTAACAGGGCAGGCTATAATAAAATAATGGATATAATGAAGTAAACTTAATTATTCTTGAAATCCCCATTGAGATCCACGTATATAAAACCTCGTTTTAATGATGTAAAATTGTTCTGCTAATGGATATAACTAACTAAATTCATCACCGAAAACAAAAATACCAACTGTTGTGCACCGATATGTCACCTTCCTCCGGGTTACGCACTCGATTGGCGTGGTAATTCAAAATTTACATGTCGAATACGCTGCTGGGCAACACTGGTCTTTCTCACCGCCGTGTGTAGCTGCGTGCCACAACCAGCACTTCTTTCTGCCTCATTTCTTACCTTATCTCTCGCTGCAGCAACGTAGCTGACAAAGCTACGAGGGTGGTCTGAAAAGTTCTCGGCCTGATGTAGAAAAAAGCGTTTTGGACCTTCACAATTATTTTTATTTTTCAACATAGTCTCCTCTCAACTCTACACACTTGGTCCATCGATGTTCCAGAGCCCGGATTCTGTCCTTCAAATGATTTGTGGAAGTTCTGAAAAGTACTCATCCACAGCAGCAATCACTACTTCATTTGATGAAAAACGTTGCCCACCAAGAAAGATCTTGAGTTTTGGGAACAGGTGGTAGCCTGACGGGGCCACGTCAGGAGAATAGGGTGGGTGCTCCAACAATTCGTACTTCAAATCGTGCAATTTAGCCATTGCAAGATGCCCTTTGTGCACCGGTGCATTGTCTTGATGAAAGATGATCTTCTTCTGCAAACCTGGTCTTTTCTCATGAATTTTCTGATCCAATTGAGTTAAAAGGTCAGAATAATACTCCCCAATTATGGTTTTACCCTTTTCAAGATAATCCGCAAGCAGAATGCCTTCAGCGTCTCAAAAAACAGAGGCCATCACCTTTCCTGCGGAGGGAACTGACTTGGCTTTCTTTGGTGCAGACCGGCTTCAGTCCACTGCTTTGATTGTTGTTTCGATTCCGGTGTGTAATGGTGAATCCAAGTTTCATCCATTGTTATAAATCTGTGCAAAAAGTCTGCGCGATTTTTGTTATACAGCTCCAAAGCATGCTGTGACATCGTCATGCGGTTGCGTTTTTGCTCAGGAGTAAGGATGCGCGGCACCCATCTTGCACAGAGCTTGTTCATGTGTAGTTCGTTATGCAAAATGTGACCTACACGTTCCACTGAGATGCCAACAGCCTCGGCAATTTCGCGCAACTTCATTCTCCTGTCTTCTAAAACCAGATCGTGCACACGGTCAATCAATTCAGGAGTTGTTGCACTTTTTGGGCACCCTTTGTGCGGGTCATCTTCAATCCTCTCTCTCCCCCCCCCCCCCGCTTAAATTCAGCAGCCTATTTCTTTACTGTGGAGTATGAAGGTGAATCTTGCTTGTAAACTTTAACAAACCTTTGGTGAATTTCATTCGGAGATAAACCTTCTTTTACAAACAACTTTATCACCGCACGGTACTCAAGCTTCTCCATGCCTTACGGTGCTTCACACTACACCCACTGTGATCGACTGTCAAAGCCAAACTGCTAATCGGCACTAGATGGCGTTTCACCTGAGACTTGCAGAGACTTGTATGAACGTGCACATGAGTGCTGCAAGTTCTAGCTCGCGTGATTCTTATTGAGGCCGAGAACTTTTCAGACCACCCTCGTAGGCCACCAGGTGCATCCTCCGAGATCGCAGTCTCTCAGGCCACGCCTAGTTGCGCCGCGCCACATATAGATGATAATGCTTGCATGCAGTGTGCTAAGAACCAGTGCTTCCACTTCTCTTTCTCACTGAGCTAGGTGTGACCTCCGAGATTGCGTAAAACCGGCATGAGCTGGCCAAGCCAAGCCGGCAAACTCACACAGCGGCAGCTGTGGGGCCGCGAGAGAGCGACAGATCAGATGGTTTTGCTTTCACGGCCCGAACGCGTCCGCATGTACAGCCGACATTGTTTCTTGCGCTGTGCCAAGCTCTGTCGGCCGAATACTGTATTTACTCGATTGTAACATGACCGCGATTGTAATGCGAGGGGTGACTTTTTGTTGCATCCAGCAAAAAAAGAAAATCGCTAAAGTATCGCAAGACCATCCGATTCATGAAAAATTAGCAGTTTTGCACGAAAGGCGAAGCATTAATTGCGATAGCAAATTAGTAGAGAGCTATATATATTGACTGCATAAACTTGGACAAATTCGCTTACTAACTGAATTAACAAGCATGGTGTCAGCTCGCACAAGCAAACATGAATAGATCACACTCGATGACCGCAGACAACCACTGTCAAAACACTGGCTTGAGCAAGCGCGCCAGCAGCAGTGAGCGAAGGTTCGTGCGGTCTATTGTTTCAACAGAAACTGAGCAGTGAAAGCACAGCACATACAAAGGTCAAAGCCATGTGGAGATCGCTTTCAAGATACGGTGCTGCAGCCGTACAAAGTACAAGTAAGCAGTTGCGGCAGAGCACAAGCCGCACCCCCTTCCTCCTGCGCTGCCTTCCTGCTTTCCTCCTTTCGCGTGGGAGATTGAGTTACCAGTTCCCCTTGTGCCGGTCGCAAGATGCGCATTTGGTGCCGCAGCTAAACGTCGCCTCTCCTTGCCCCCTTCCTATCCCTCCACGACCTTTCGCATGACGAAAGCCGCGTTTGCTCTCCGCCGTGCGTTCACTCTCCGTGAAAGCGTGCGTCCGATTTCACTCGTTGATTAGAATTGGGTGCATCATTGCACTTTTTAGACAACTTGAATTTCGGTATTCGATTGTAACGCGAGGATTGACTTCAGGTAGCAAAATTCTGGAAAAAAAAAGTCGCGTTAGAATCGAGTAAATGCGGTACTATGATGGGGTCGTGAAATCTTTCAAAAGTGAAACCATAGGTCGCCGGAGAATACTGTCCCAGCTGCATAGACAAGCCCACGTCAGGTTTCTCAGCCGACGTCAGTGCTTGTCATTCCCCTACCGGAGCAAGGCGAACTTTCACGGGTGGTCACGCCCGTCTCCTCCGCTTTTCACTTTGCTAGCTGCACCCATTTCGCGTTGCACGTGGCCATTTCTTTAATCAATTCACATGCAAAGATCAACATTGGTTAAAGGAGGCATGTCTCGAGCCAGTCTTTCAACAATGGGAATTGTTTTCGTTGAGGCAACGACTGCCACGGATGCTCGTTGGAAACACACAGCCGTGAAATTGCTAAGTGGGCGGGTAGAGCATGATGACAGAAGTCGAAATGTTCAAATACAAGAGTTGTGTTAGCCACGGTATATGGGGAGTGAAGCGGGAGGTTGCAGCTTATTCTTTGAAGTGTTAGCAAGAATACAAAATAGACAAGAGTCCTCGCATGTAAGGAGGGTCTGTCAATCCCAGAGGCCTAATTTTTTTCATGAGGACAGGAAGAAGAGATATACTCTTTTGACAGTTAAATAACTAGCAATAAAAAAAAAGAAAAAGACAAGGTTAACAGAAAGTGCGTTGTATCAATGGAGTCGTATTCAAACTCATTGCTTTCATTTCACATTTGCTGTACTACTCAATCCGCTTAGTGGCTACCGTATTTACTCGCGTAATGAACGCACCCCCAAATTGGTCACGAAAAATCCTAATTTTTTTCTCCCTCGCGTAATGAATGCACCCCAAACATTGCTATTGTGCAGTCCCATGATTGAACGGCCACGCTGTAATTTTTCGGAGAGACTAGAATACCTTACTCTCGCACATGTGTTTAAAGCATGCGCATTCTGTAGGCTGCACATGCACGCTAGCGGCAAACTTGCTGTGGCGGCACACCGGCAGGGGTAGCGGGTTTGTTGACTGAGAAGCTGACGGCAAAGCCTTGACGAGAGAACACTGGCGGTAAGCGTGCGGTAAGCGTTATCACGGTAGCTTGGGGCCTGATGGAAAGAGCGACCGTGATGACACACAGCCTGTTCTCACCACAACCTTGCCGCCAGTACCGGCGCAAAGGCACCTCGCAGACTCTAGAGAGACAAAAACTGCAACTGGCTCTCTGCAACAGTTATTTTATGCAGTTTGCGGACTTTACTCCGACATAATAGCAAAGAGCGAACGCACAATGCTTGGCCAGGCACGGCGCACGGGACAGGGTGCGTACAGGTCCTTGAAATCCTTGAAAACCCTTGAAATTGAAAAGTACGTTTTCAAGGCCCTTGAAAGTCCTGGACTTTTTTTCCTTCCTTGAAAATCCTTGAATTTCGTGAGCAATGCACTCTTGATATCGACATTGCGACCTCCTTTCTGTGCTAGATCGGCATCGAACTCCCCACACATAGTTCTGTTTTGCAGAACTGCGCGGAAAAAATAAAAGGCTTCACCGCGTTAAACCGCGAACGGAGCGAGAGATCCATGCCGCGCTTCGGTGCTGGCTCGGTTGGCAGTTTACGCTGCTTTTCTCACCTTATCGTTCGTTTCACTCCTCGCCCATGGTCTGTCTTGTGCCACTTTCACTCTAGCGCGCGAGGTGAAGCTAGTGAAGCTAAAGAGAGCTATAGTAGAGCAACTTTACCACTGATGCTCAGTGCCTTTGGGTGGAGGTTTGTTATAATATTATTTATGATAATATAAGTGCAATAACATTACCGTATTTTCCTTTAATTCGCACCTTTGTATATAAGACGCACCCACCTCAAAACGGCAGTTTTTCCGAAAAAACAAAAACAAAACGTGTATAAGTTGCACGGGTGTATAAGCCGCACCTGTTCTTTCGTTAAGCGATGTTAAAAAGTTACGGTGACGTTTCGCTCCGTGAACGCGGGTCATGCGCAAGCGTATGGGTGCCATATATTTCCACTCCAGGCGCATTTCTGCCGTCGTGGTTGCCGCGATGTTCCGTTTAAAGTCCAAGAGCAATAAAATCATCGCCATGAGCCGCTGTATTGTGTGCGAATGAAAGCGTGCGACGGCGAGCCAAATCGCGCACAAAGGAGGAAAGCGGGAAGGCAGCCCAGGCGGAAGGGTGGGGGGAGCTCCTGTACTATCGGAGCAACTGCGTAGATTGCGCAGCGGCGCGCGCCGTATCTTGACAGCGATCTGCAGATGCGACGACTTCGCGGTCGATCGACTCGCGGTGGGCCAACCGCCGCTTGCGTTGCTGCACCATGCTTCTCGCACGGCGCTCGGGCTCGAACTTGATCACGAGAACCCGCAACCTCGATAGCGCGCACCGAACCCGTAGCAATTAAGTCAGCCAGCGCGCTTCTCGTGGCCATAACTTCGGATTCAATTTTGATGGCAGTATTTCTGCAAAAAAAAAAAAATACATGCATAGGTCGTTTAGAAGAACTTCTTGCTGGGCGAGTTGGTGCATAGCTGTATCGGGAAGCATTGCGCATACACAAGGACAAACAAGAAAAGAGATAGGTAAACGCATAGAGCGCGAAGGAGCGCATAGAGCGCATAGGTCACGTCGTTATAAGATGCACCGACGAAAAATTAAGGAAAAATGTGGCTTATACACCGGAAAATGTGGTATGCTGAATGTTTTTGAAATGTTTGATGAACCAACCCAGTTAATGCTGCAAAAGCCTGAGCAGCTGTTGTGGGTGTTCGTTGTGTTACGTTTTAATATTCCGGACTTGAGAAATGATCAAGACAAACCATGTTTTACAAAATTGCAGTATACATCTATTTGTTATAATATAATGGATGTGTAGGAAGACTATACCGAAGTGATCAAGGCTAGATATTAACATCATTGTAATATATATTTATTTATTTTTACGCTGAATGTTTTCAATATTTTTGGTGAACTTTACCCCGCCTATACCGGAGAAATCTCAGCCGCTGTTCTAAGTGTTCATTTTGTGTTGGTGCAATAAAACTGGTCATTTTTGGAAATGTTAGAGTAAAGAAATCCTACTTTGGATGCCACTTTGAGTCCTTGAAAAACCTTTGACAGGTCCTGGAAAGTCCTGGAATATCCTTGAATTTTTGCCTTAGAAATCTGTACGAACCCTGCGGGAGAGTCCAAGTGAAGAAGGGGCGGCCGGCACTAAGTTGGCATAGTGAGCTTAGTCGGGCATAATGTCGAATTCGCGTGTCCGTTGCTCGCTTTTCTCCCCGTCTTTGGTTTTGCTGTGTGCAATGGGCCCCTAGTCGAGTTATATGCATTGCGCGGGACAGCGTTTATCTGCTCACAAAACGCAAGTGCTGATCAGACACCAATAAACTTTGACATGCCGATGAGCAGGACGGTCGAGGAAAGACACGCACGCAGCGTGGCTGTCAAAACAGTAGGTGCCGAAAAGCAGCAGTTTGATGTGATGCTTGCGATAACGGCAGACGGCCGGAAGCAACTGTGAGGATGAGCTGTTGTGAATGCACGATGTGGATAAAGCGGCCAGCGACCTGGACGCACAGGTCTGGTGGTTCCGATGCGAAGTGAAAGTGCCTTAAAAATGCTGTTACGGTTTGCAAATACTGGTATCCGTGCATTCTTACTGCAATGATAAGTTATCCAATCCATTTTTCAAATCATTACCCTCTTACTTTTAAATTTCGACTTTTTTGAAAAGTTCCGATAAAATTTACCCCGCATAATAAATGCGTGCCCCAACTTTGCTTCAGATTTTTTGGGAAAAAAGTGCACCCATTACGTGAGTATATACGGTATATAGCATGGCGCTGCTTAGTACAAGGCCATGGGTTAGATTACTGACCACGGCGGCCGCATTCCGAGAGAGTTATTGCAAAAAATGCTTGTGTACCGTGCTTGTGGTGTGCAGTGAAAAGCACCAGGTGGTGTAAATAGATATGAAGCCATCTACTACGGTGGTCCTCGTGGTCCACTTTTCATCTTCTGGAGGTCAAACCGCGAAATCTAACATAACCTAACTGACTCGCCGTGGTTGCTCAGTGGCTACAGTGTTGGGCTGCTGAGCACGAGGTCGCGGGATCGAATCCCGGCCACGGTGGCCGCATTTTGATGGGGGCGAAATGCAAGAACACCCGTGTACTTAGAGTTAAGTGCACGTTAAAGAACCCCGGGTGGTCCAAATTTCCGGCGTCCCCCCACTACGGCGTGCCTCCTAATCAGATCGTGGTTGTGGCACGTAAAACCCCATAATTAAATTTTTTTTACCATAACCTAACACTTTTTGCACTGCTGTGCACTTGAAGAACAGCACAACTTTACCCATATTTATCGCATGCAGGATAACAGAGAAAGATAGCGTGAATTATCTGTTCATTCTGCATACATATCTGAAAACAAACGCAGTAACAGAGTGAGAATAATGAAATTATTCCGCACTGAAAGTGCGGAATGTAAATTTAACAGGACGCGCACGAGATCAATAAATACCCACAGTTGCGCAGACTCCTGAGAGTATACATCTGCTGACTCGAATTGTATTTCGAAGCATGAAATTACCATAACCATTCACTTCAAGCCACAAAATTTTACAATAATTTCAAAACCTGAAAAATATAAAAAAGAAAACAAACTGACCTGATGCTAACGATTATTTAGGGGGAAAATTATTGTATCAGAATATCTTTTGCCTTAGAGACATTTAAAATGTGTTGATGGCAGAAAGAAAGAAAATCTTGACACAGATGCACGTTTCCTTCCCACAAGCACTTTTTTTTTCTTGGCTTGCTCCGCACCATCAATGTAACGATGCAGGGCTAGCTGTGCTTTCGTGACATTTCAATGGGGAATATTATTGTTTGAGCCTGATCCAGATCAGATGGTGTAGATGTCATTTGACACGAAGCACTTGCGACAAACCATCATTGCAAAGTTTACGCACGCAGTTTGGTGTTCGCGGAAATTTGTGCTTGAACAGCGTAGCAAAACGAAGAATGAATGCGCACTGTGGCCCCGGCAGTTGCACATTTTTTACTGTAGGTGGCATCAGCAACTGGCGCTGTGGCGCCAGTTGCGCATTGTGCTGCATGAACACAACGGGCTAGCTGTTCCCTTTGACCGTGTCGCGGTTTCGCCGGTTTTACGGCAATGTGAGTAATCCGAATACAAAGTGGAAGCGAAAGACCATCACATTGGAATAGAAGGATGCTATCGTAAAGACTGTCGCGTCAGGTGCTATAAAGTCGTGCATTGCACACTCCGGAGAGGCTTCTGCTGTTGTTTTATTAACATTTCATCGCATACGCAGCTGCTTAGTGGTTCAGCAGGTGGCAGAGTCGTAGTCTTCTTTGCATGTTTAAGGTTATGCACACCATTGGGCGTATACTGCAGTAATGGGCAATAGTCGACATAACAAAGTAATGGATATAACAAAGTAACTTTGGCTTCCCCTTCAACTTCGTTATAATGAGGTATGAGTGTATAGTCGCGGACAAATTTTTTGGACTCCATAAATTCAGACTTGCTGGATATTCAGGACTTCATAAGTGCACCGTCAGGGTTCCCATAGAGCTAATGCATTTTCACGACCGATTTTTCGGACGAATTTAGGCCCCAGCGTTCAATTTTCCAGACTAAATCGCTCCGAGCCGCGCTATCCAATCTTGGAGGCCGCCATATTGAATTTTCAGCTGGCATGGCCAGGCGTTGGTTCCAGTGGCCCGCTCTTAGCCTCCAAAATTGGGATGCGCACGCTATCGATAGAGAGTGTGCACCATCCTCCCATCTTGGAGACCATGTTGTCTGCTATTCCTTAGCTGACAAAACGCTCCAGGGCACGGCACTTTTTCTTTTTTCTTTCTTTTTTCTGTCAGCACTGTCGTCATGATCCCTTAATGCGGGATCAGCTTATTTATTTATCTGTTTGTTTATTTATTTATGTAGCTCCGGTTGCTATTTTGCACGTTGTCTGCAGAGTAGGTGTGTCTTGAAGACGTCGCATTTTTGTCTGTGTTTGTGCCACTTCGAATTTGTGTGATCGGTGCCACCTCCTGTGCGTTCGCGAGTACCAAGTGGTGCAAAGTAACGTGGCTTGTTTCTCCTATCTCCATGGCGATCTCTGCCGACCCAACATGGTGACACTCTTGCCGACTGTATATGGAGACAACGTCACTCTTGCAAATCCTAGCAAATCTGATCGAGCAGGGTATTATTAGAGGTTTTTTTATGACACTCTAAGTCGGCGGCTGTATAACAAAATTTCACTGTATAGCGAAGTAAAGTGCCGATTTTGCCGACTTTGTTAATCAAGGTTTAACTGTAAATTTCATTCAGTATCTCGATCCTTGCAAATGCTCCAAAATGGTGGGGTGCTTGCTATAGATGGCCCTAAGAATGCCATGCACTCTGAAAACTTTTGGGATATGCGGAAAAGGTGTAACGTTAAGTGACAAAAAGATGATAGTATGGTTTAGAGAGAGAACATGGGTAGCTGATGGTTTAGTTAAGAGGAAGAAGTGGCAGTTAGTCAGGTCACGTAATGCCTAGAGTAGATAGCCAGTCATCTATTAGACTTATGGCTGCCAACTCCCGAGTGGACAAAGTAGGGACAGAAAGAGCTGGCCACTAGGAGTCGCCAGTATATACATGCAACAAATTGCATAAACTTTTTTTAACCCTACCATGTTGCCATTTACCATAGGAAATGTGCAGGCTAACAGGTTTGCCAATACAGACAGAGTTACTGTGAACGGTTAGGTAGGACCTTCACCAGTACTAGCACCACGGCAAAAACGAAACCACTTGTATGTTTATGACAATGCAACAGAAGGCAAAAGAGAAGAAAGGTAAAACAGAAGAATGTGCAACCGAGCTGTCGGGCATCATAAGAAGGAAATGTGGTCTGTTCAGGACTCGAGACATTTACTCAAAAGTCGGGACTGTCCAGCTAAATTTGGTATGGTTGGCAACCCTAGACTAACAGAATTGGTGCCAAGAAAAGAAAAATGCAGTGTAGGATGGCAGAGAATCATGTACATAGTATGATTGGATTAAGAAATTTGCAGGCATGGTATGGAATCGGTTGTTGCAAGGTAAGGGTAATTGGAGATTGCTGGGAGAAGCCTTCAACCTGCAGTGGACTTATGATGATGACGATGGCAAAAGAGACTAACTGCACTTTCTCCCTGCGTCTTCCTCTCCAGTGCGTGCCAATCTTGGGTCGCGGTTTCGACTCGGGCGGCTACAAGTGCGAGTGCCTCCAGGGCTTCGAGTACCCCTACAACGACCCTATCACCTACTTTGATGGCCAGATTGTCGAGGCTGAGTTTGAAAAGGTCGTCGAGGACAACCCCAGCAAGTACGACACGCTCAAGTGCCGCATTGCGGGAGCATCTACCGTGCTCTCGAGTGCGGTGCTGATCGCAGTGTCTGTGGCAATGTTGCGGACTCTGAGTGTTGTTTGAGCCTTGGATCTCAATTGTAAGGTGCTCCGTGAGGAGGGCATGTGTCAGAGGGCAATTAGCGCAGCCATCGTGTTGGGTCGGATAGATCTTGAACATTAGTTTCTCTTTTTGCGCTGTTCTCTTGGGTTAACGGGACTGCAAGTAATTTGTGTTCAGTGAGATTGAAGAAGTAGTACGCTGCTGTGACTGAATGGCGCTCGTGGTTGTGCAACGGAAGGCCCTTCAGGACACAAACGTATGTTGTGATAGCTGGCTAAATATTTTTTTCATTGAGGGTGCCTTTCTTGGGAAGGCTAGAATCCATATCATCTGTCTAGCATAGGGCAAGCAAAGCAGCTTTTGTTCCAAAGTCAAATCTTTTTTTGGCTTGTCGATGCTGCGAAGTAAGCTGTGGTGCCGGTAGTATCTGGCAAAAGCCATGTTTCCTGCTAGAGGCTGCACTTTTAAGTCTGAAGGTCGCAACAGCTTAGCAGCTGCGTTAGGTAATTGAAATGCTGTGGAGTTGTAAAGAAGTAGTGATGAATGGAGGCCCTGCTGCTAGCACGTGTGGAGCAACGTGGCTAGGAGGGAACAGAGGAGAGTGGTGCAGATCAGTGTGAATGAATGGGAGGAGCGGCGTCAAATGAGAAAGTACCCGGGCTGATGGCTTGCAGGATGCCACCACATTGCAGAAGAGGACGAGTGATAAGCGCAGTGTTCGTGCTGGGCCTATGGTGTTCAAGAACAGCAGGCAAACATATGAGAGTGTAGAAAAATGTGCAGGCAAGGCCTGCCACATTCCAAAACTCGACTTCCCTGTTCTAAAGATTCCTGTGCTCCAGACTCGACTTTGACTCCAGAATGGGGAGGGAAGTGCTCTGCCCCTTAAGAGAACAGGCCTTCAGTAACCCATCTCTTTGACACCTACGCTCTTAAAAATTGTACACCTGTTAGGGCGTCATTTTGCGGCACTACGGTGACCGTCCATCTCGCGTGCGTTTTCTTAACAGGTGTGTCGGTACTTTTCTGTCGCGATTCCATCCCCTGGCATTCCTGACGGCAAAGTACCGGGTGCTCACACAGAAAAATCGTGGCATCCTTTAGGGATTGTCTTGTCCCCAAATGATAATCGTCATTCATCTTGCATGTATTAAGCATGAAATGCTTTTAGCTCCCGTTGTCGGCGACCTCCAAGTGCTGTTAAGCCTTGGGGATGGCCGAGAAGTGTCATTGAAGCCTGAGTACTGCGTCAATTGAGAGGTTTCAGCACCATCCACTTTCTGGAGTCAAGGTGGAGTGTCAAGTAGAGTTAGGCTTAAGAGTATGGGTGTAAGCCTCAAAGCAAAGACTGCACACTGCCTGAAACATAGAATGTAAAAAAAACATGAAACATAGAACGTAAGCTCAGAAAATTATTCCTCCAGGCAAAGCATTGAGGTGGAGCACACACATTAAGCGCATTGAACGAGCAGCTTGGCATGCACTGAAGACAGCTACCACTGAGACGGTCATTTGTGTGGCGAACAAACAAAGGCTGTAATTGTCTCCTGTTAGTATGCGAACTGATTTGAAGAGTGACTGTTTGTCACACAATGAACCTTTGAGAGTGTCTCGCAACAGTACAAAGAATGGTCTGCCATGTTGGTTGCGAAGAGGCAAGAGCATTTATATTTAGAGGGCTGGAAAGTAAACAAGGGCATAACCGCAGCAGCGGTATAATTCGTATTTGATGTCCTTTGTGCTGTTGCCTTGACAACAGTTGCGCAGACAAGGAAGCTTGAAAGCAGTGCCTTTCTGGTCGGACCAATTCGTGCCATTGAGGATACGTGTTTTTTGTTTGTTTGCCTGGGGCAAATTTTAAGCTTTTAGAGTGTGGCTGTCGTGATTCTTTCTGGTTTGTTATAACCCTTTTTTTTTGGTTGACACATTCCGTCCACATTGCATCACATGTGTCGTACCTCACCGGTTGCGTCGCAGTTCTAGAGTTTGATAATTACTCTGATGAAGCGACAGCTTTTAAACAAGAAAGCGGCCACCATTTTCAGTGCTTAAAGCAGTGTCAG
Source organism: Dermacentor silvarum (assembly GCF_013339745.2). Classification (NCBI taxonomy): domain Eukaryota; kingdom Metazoa; phylum Arthropoda; class Arachnida; order Ixodida; family Ixodidae; genus Dermacentor; species Dermacentor silvarum. The sequence goes on from NC_051161.1 coordinate 148,025,423, forward strand.
TTTGCGTGCCGTCTTTTCTGCAAATCATAACCTCACATCTGAATCAAGTGAGAGTCTAAAATGTTGAAAAGATGTTCTTTAAGGATTTACCTCGTTGGTACATATCACTTGCTTTATTATTTCTGATTTTTCACAGCAAGTGCCTTTGACTGAATTCAAAGGATGTCGTCTCCCAAATGGAATACCAGTGGCACTGTTTGCAATATTCGATTGTGTGGTTCCTATTGACCATGTCAGTCTAGCCGTCCATTTTCAGCTGTTACCTGTCCATTATACCTGGTGTAAATCAAAAATCAGCTCATTACAAGCCTTCTTTTAAATGCTCGTGTAAAAATGATGTCTCATATTTCCTTTTCTGGCAGACTTTGACTGTAACTTTTTTTAACTGTAACTTTCTTTTATGGTGTGTGTTTCTGATGTACACTTACTTTTTACTAGCCTATTTTTATACATGTCACCATTTTCTGTGCTCTTGCAAGTTGACCAGCTGGTGATGTTTATGTACATATTAGCCAAGACTATTGAATAGGGCGAATCTCAGGCACATGCTGGTGTGTGTGAAACATGACTTGTGCAATTTTGTGTACGATGCATGTGAAATGCGTTCACTTTTCTTATGTTATCTGTGACATTCCATGAGCACCTACTATGGTTGCTCAGCACCTGTGAGTTCTACTATTGAGCATGAGGTGGCGGGTTCGATGCCTGGCCGTTGCTGCTGCATTCTGATGGTGGCAGAATGCAAAAACATTCATGTGCCATTCATTGGGTGCGCTTTAAAGAACCCAAGATATGGTCCAAATTAATCTAGAGGCTCCACACAACAGTGTATCTTCATAGCCCTGCTGTTTTTTTTTTTCTTTCGTTTTTTGTTTTTCTTTTTTTGAGGGTCAACGCCCTCCATTTCAGTGTTTGTCATAGTTGAGCTTTGGGATATGTAAGGCTGCATCAGTTATTGCACTGCTCGGAAAAAAAGGAACACTGCAGTAGGACTTCACATCACATTTGTGATCGGAAACAAAATGCAGTTATGTGGTATTCATGAGCTATTATTAGTATCGAACTGGCCTGTGTTTGGAAACGTGGATATTTATGCTTTCTTGTGTTGATGGTGGGTTTTTCTCTGCTGTGTGAATGCCCCTGAGAGCGTGCCTGATTTTATTTGCGTCATTGTTGGTTTTGTTGTCTCTTTGTTTAAACTACCTACACGGCCTTATTCCAGTGTTCCACCTTTCCTTGTGCCCAGGTTGCTTATTAGTGCTGTTCGTATGATGTAGGCAAGATTCTTTAATGAAGATCACTGTCACATAACAAAAAAGCAAGATTGATGGGTTCTTGTTGCAGTTGTAGAAAGTTGCAACACATGGCAGTGTTGGTGTTTTCTGTCGACCATTCCTTTGAGGGCACCTCTTCTGCAGCTTCAGCTGTTGTGTCAGGAGTGCGAGATAAGTCGACATTCGGACATTGTAAGAGTTTTCGTGCATTTTGCACCAAAACTGCATATGTACATCTGCTGCAACTCAAAATGGTGTCTGTGAACTGTCAAGCTCAGGACACCTGTACGATATTTAGTGAAAGAAACAATTGGGAACACAGACATACTGACATGAACCGAGCAGTTCTCGCCCAGTGCGTTAACCATCTCGTCTGTGTTCCTGCTGTTTCTTTCCCTAAATTTGTTGTGCCTAACGAACTAGCTCACACTGCCACTGTACTCAAATCTGTCTCATGCACTCCACGGTTAAAGTGAACTCCGTTAAGTATTTGTCTACAAATTACACCTGAATTTTAGCTTGAAGGCATGCAGACTATTTTTAATGCAATGATGTCAGTGTAGTGGCATCCTATCAGCAATTTTTTTCTTCCAGTAAAGTAGAGGTGCTTCAGTTATATTGGCTTCACTACTATGTAGCCATAGGTGGTACTGTGCACTTGGCATCTCCAGGAAAAAACATTGTACAGCTTGCAGTGTCGACAAGGCACCCTGCATATGTAGGAAGAATACGGCAGGAGCTCTTCACATGTCTGCTTATTAGTATATCTCTCTAGTGCCTGTTTCAGTGATCAGGCTTAACAGTGCCATCCCTAGGTTTCTGATAACTTTGGGTAATAATACAGTAGGATTTCATTCATTCAACTCCAGTTAATTCAATCCTGGCCGAAGGTCCCAGCTGGTGTCCATGCATTTCTGTAGACTCAAACTTTCGTTATTTCAATACTAAAAAATGGACTTCACCGGATAATTTGAACTTGACCAGTCAGCACACACGGGACAGTGAATGCATTGAGCACACATAATTTCCCGTCAAAAATGGCTATTTTTGGCATGTCCTAGGAAGATATTAAAGACATAACTAGCTCACAATGTCTGATTACGGTATTTACCCAATTCTAACATGCGCCTTTTTTCTTTCAAGAAAATTGGGCTGCAAATTGCCTGCACGGTGCAATCGAGACACGATACCAAAACTGCCTTTGTGGCATTTGTTGCTTTACCGCATAACACAAATTTATTGTTGCAAAGCTGACTAGAATTTGTGCTGCTAAGCTGACTTTAGGAAACCGGCTGCCATAGTGCAACACATCTTAGACCCTTGCCCATTTTTTCGTGCTAAAAAATCGAGCGTGTGTTAGATTTCTACTTCGTTTAGGAGCTTTAGTGTCATTTTTATTCAAGTTTTCTACTGTGGACTCATCGAAAGGAGGCACGCGTTTGTTACGGGGGCATGTTAGAATCGTGAAAATACTGCCAAAAGAACAGCAGTGTGTTTCAGCGTTTTTTCTGCATCTTGTTTAACTTGATCAGTTTGGCCGGTCCCATCAGGATCGAATGAATGGAAGTCGGCTCTACCAATAACAGTTGCATAACGCCGTTTTTCATAGTCGGGTAGTACAACTTTCATTCTGTTCAAGTTAAGTTCTATTGCACTCATGCTTACATGACACAGTAGACATAGATATTTATCTGAAGTCCCGGTAGGTATGAGTGTACTTCAATGACATGTTATGTAACACGTTGCCCATGTAACAGGAATGTTTGTCCTCAGAGAATTTCTGCCAAAAGGTTGCGACATGTTGGTTTTGGGACACTGGCACCCTCTTTCACTGTTGTTGCTGCCTTTTCACTCTGCAAAACTTGTGAATTGTTTAGCTGGTCTTGTTCTTGCTTTCACTACAATATATAATTATCTCCTGAATACTTTGTGGGGTGTAGCACAGCTTAATTTATAGACGTAATGAGCAAAAGTAGATGCAACAGGAATGGAACGGCTAATAGGCAATGAGGCTTCTCACGCAGCAGTCCTGGTGGTCAGTGGGAATTTTATAAATCCTCATGCACATTCTGCAAGCAGTGTTCCTGTGCCTTCAGTGGCATTCAATGTACCTCTCCCCCAATTTTTTCTCAGTTGATCTGATGCATTTGATCGCAGATTTCTCAGTGACTAAGTCATCTGTTGGCACAGAAGAAAAAAGGTTCCCAGGCAGGACTGTAATGTATCTATATCTACCGAGACTTAATGTCTGCCTTACGCATTGTTTTGGCCACACAGTTTTGTTTAATTTTTTATTACTCGCTTGGGGGTTGCCGTGTGGCATAATGTCGGAACGGAATTATATAAGAAGTATGGAGGCCCGTTTCGTATAGATAATGCAAAAGCGACTTATAAAATGTATTATCAGGGCTGTAATGTGGGGTCGTGCATTCCGTCCACTTCTATTGCGAGTGGTGCAACAATTCTTGCTGCTATCACTTGGTTTCTTGTGCATGACAAGAATCACTGGAACCAAGGGTATCAATTTTTATCTTATCTACATCCTCTAGCAGGATTTTCTTCTGTATATTGTTAAAGCCATTCCCGTACATTGTTTCAAGATACAACAGATATGACTCCTTCTTTTTCTGTTTGAGAAATGTATGCTGGGAGTGCTTTCTGAATAGTGCTGTACATATTTACACAAGATGGCACAACGGTATGTTGACTTCATGCCCTTTCTCTGTCGCCTTCATTGAAATATACAGGGTGTCCCAGCTATCATGCATCGCATTTTTGAAAAGGACGAGCCATTCTGTGCGAAGAGAACCAAGTGCATATTGTTCGCAGTTGAGTAGAATAGCGGCGGGTAATTTTTTTGTTGATGCCATTCAATTTAATAATTAATTTCGATGAGCTAATTTTTTAATTACTGCTATGAATGCCGTGCTTTGAGTGAAGAATATGTAGAAAATTGAAAGAAACTTTAGGCTGGCATGTTTACAGCCAAGTACATTTTGCCCGTTTATTTTTTCTGGCTGATAAAAGTAGCCCGCAAGAAATGGAAAATATCACGGGGCTAACCATCTGCCCACATCCGCTGGAAAAAAAAAACGGGCAAAATGTACCTGGCTGAAAACGTGCCAGCCTTAAATTTCTTTCAATTTCCTACAAATTCTTCACTGACAGCTACATTCAGAGCAGTAATTAAAAAGTTTGCTAATTGCATTTCATTATTAAATTCAATGGCATCAACAAAATAATTACTGGTGGCTGCTCTACTCGACTGTAAACAATATGCACTTGGTTATATTCGCGTAGAATGGCCTGTCTTTTTCAAAAATTTGGAGGACACTTAAGCTTCGCCTTTAAGAGTGGAATGCGACAGCATTCAAAGTTCCCTGACTGCAAATTTTTTTTTTCTCCACCTTTGCCTGCCCGCACCGCTGCCGCTGAGGCAAGCGCCATCTGGATGCTGTTACAAGGAACCGAGCTGGGCGTACCGCTCTATGAATGGTAGAAATGCTGGAAAAGGGGTTTATGTTTGAGTTTCGTCATAACAGAATTATGTTTTCTCGTATTTTCAAATTACAATCCGACACTATCATGTCTGTAGGTTGTGTTTTAAGTTGTACTTTACGATTTTTCTGAAGCATCTTACTTTGAGAAATTCAGTTATTTCAGTATTGCGTCTGTGCCACGCATGGTTCGGTATGTGTGGTTGGGAATGAATTTTCGCTCAGAAGAAGGTTGGCGCCGACGCGGGACACTGACACCGGATTTTTTGCGACACGGGGCCCTTAACGCTCTCGCGTTAAAATGCGATGCATTATAGCTGGTACACAATGTATTCACTCCAAATTGGTTGGCGTTGACTTCTGTAGCTCTTCATATGGTGAACGGGGCTCAGCTTGTATGCGTGACATTGTGGGAGCTTTAGTTTTTCATGACTGTGATTCACCAATTCACTAGTAGCGTAAATAGGAAGGTAAGATTCTGTTGATTTACACACCTTGGTGAGGCGAGACAGGTGCTAAAGTTTTTCTTTTTTGGTGTTCAAACTGTGATTTGTTGTTATGCGTTGCCCTGAATTGCATAATTCATTAAAAAAAACAAAAAAACATTGGTTTCATTTGTGGCTTATGCTTTCAGTGATCACAAGCTTTTTATTGCATTGCGTGTTTTAGAACATTCCATGACATTTTGTCAAAATCTTTTACCTTCCAATGTAGGCACCACTTCAAAAAGGAGATAGTGCATTTCCTGTGTAAGGAATGCACAAGTTTGCCATCATTCCATCCTTGTATGTGAGGGGACCAATATATTAGAGTGGCAGCAATGGAGACCACTGCTGTTGAAGACAAGTATATTGTGCGATGTTGTAGTGCATCAATTGTAGTCAAGCAGCATAATCACATCATATGGATATTTAATGTTAAGGAGAAGATGCATGGTACAACACAGCAAGGCAGAAAGTTGGGCGAGTTGGTTTTGGTTCATGGTGTAAAAGGTGAAACTTTTAACACATACGAACGGAAAAAAATACAAGGATGAGCGCTCGTCCTTTTCTTCTGTCCATACATGTTAAAGTTGCGCCTTTTCCACCATGGTACAATACAATGTTTGATATGACGCCAACATGCTCAGAGTCTGAAAGATGGCTGGTCGAAGTTGTTTAACCTTCCAAAACTTGATGGGAACTTGCTGCATAGGGCTGTCAGTGTCAGATTGCATGTGATATTGTAACCTGTGTCTTCTGCTTTATGCATTAGGTGCTGCTTGCGCGGTGGAATACACTTTTTCTTGTTATGGAAGTGTGTGGCCTTTTTTAATAGCTGCCTCTCAGTGTCTCATAATATAGTGTGTCAACTATAAGTGAGGTGCCAACTACTGTCTTGGTAGTTGTTATGGAATTGCTCAATTGTGTGAGTGCCCAAAAGCTTGCCATGCCCTAGTGCTGTGCATATTTGTGGAGTTATGTTGAAGGAGTTGAATCTTGGGCTGCATATTGGAACGATCACTTTCAGGCACATGCCAATTGGCTGAACCAGTGGAAGGTGCCGTGACGAAAGAACCTCGAAGGCAGCTGCACCTTCTGTCCGCACTTAATATTGCACAATTTCATGTATTGAATGTACTCATAATTTGGATGACTATGATGTTGGGATGCAAGTCCTTCGCATCACCGATGGGCCTTACTAAATATCACGTGAAGTGAAAGCACTGCCGATTGTGACTGTTCCAAAATGTGTGCATGCCTTATGGTAACCTTGATCATATGAATTTGTTGTTTTTTTTGTACATGTACCAATCCACTCGCTGTGCACAATACAGTTTGTGAGAAGTTTGTACGAAGGAATAAATGACTTTAAAATTGCTGCTTGTGTAATGTAGTTCTGTACATAGATTAGCAAATACAGTAGAATCTTGTTAAATGGAAATTCAAGGATCTGGAGAGATATGTTCCGATAAGCAGGAGTTCCATATACTGAGAAAGATGTATAGGGGTGCAGCACTACATTTTGCGAACTTTTTCTAAAGTACGACGAAAAGATGGGACACAGAGAAAGGACAGGACAAGTGCCTTGTCCTGTCGTTTCTCTCTCACTCTCGTCGTCTGGTTGCACTTTAAAAAGTTCTCAAGAAGAATGTCAACCAGCTAACCTGTTTATATGTCAGGTTGACTATATGTCATTCACCTACTGCTGCCAAAAATGTTGAATGTTAAGAAGTGAATGTAGTAGCTAGTTAACAGACGTAAAACACCAGAAAGAAGAAAGTACCTAGTTAACAAAAGAAAAAAAAAAACACAGGATGACTCAACTCCAGTTGACATCTACGTAAAGCAAAGCATTTTTGGTGTGATTGGCTCATGAGCTATGTGTGTGTGCATATGAAGTGTGGTTCTCGAGGTATAAGTCTTACAGTTAAACCTGCTTATAACGAACCTCCATGTAACGAATTCCTGGATATAACGACGTTTTTCTATTCCCCGCCGTTAGTCCATAGAAGCACATGTATTTGAGACCTCTACGTAACGAAGTGGCAGCGGGAGACACCCTCGAAATAACGAATTTTCCCCGCCGACAACCTAGAGATTTCACTCCAAATTTTGTCATTTTTGCGTGAGCAGCAACCGGAAGCACCTTCTCCGCCGCTACAGAATGCGAAGCGAGCCTGTGCGAGGCGGGCCTGCATCCCTCGACCCGGCGATCTTGCCGCCGCGGGCGTGACCTTTCCCCATCCCTTCATTCACACGTGATCCTGCCGCTTGCTGACGCATTGGCAGACGCTGTGGCACATCACACTCGATGAGCGCGGGCACGCGCTGTCAAACGCTGGAGGCGTGTGGAAGCGCCTTTGCAGAAGCGAGCGAAGTGACCTTCGTGTTGTTGTCTATCCCTTCAACGCAAACTGAGCGCCGAGAACACACAGCACGCACAAAGCTACGAGCCGCCGACGCACCTACACTGCCTGATCGCTTTCAAGATACGGCCCGCGCGACCGCGCGGCGCCGCCGCGCAGTACACAGTTGATGCCAGAGTACAGTTCAACGCCGCCCGCTATCCCTCCCCCCCTCCCTCCCTCGCTCCCTCACCGGTGCTTCGAGCGCAACGGAAGAAGGCGTGCTTCCTCCCCGCTTTTCTTTCTTGCGCGCGCGAGATTTAGACGCGGTCGACGGCTCCCCTCGCATGTTTTCACTCGCACATACAGCATACGGCGCGCGGCGACTGCGTTATCACCCTTGGACTTTATACAAGAACATCCATGAGCCAAAGCCAATTTTAGGGCCACAACGTGTCATATACACCATCTTTAGATAGCAAATACCGATCTCAAGGACCCTGGTGGAAACCGAAAATACGTCATAGTTGTCGCCCCCGGCACTTTGGGCGGCCAATGTCATCGTCAAGCCACCGAGCCAAGCGACATAAAAGTCAAAATGGCCGCTCGGGCCGGCGCGGGGTGGCAGTTCGCAACGTATGATGCGGGAACGGTCCCACAGTTGCGACGCAACAGCAGGGTTACCAATGCATTGGGTTCTATGGGAGCTGTGCCCGGACCTGCCGAAAACGACGTAACAGCCGGGAGAACGCAGCACCCTTGAACATAACAGCGGGGTTCTACTGTATCACTATACGACGCTACGACGCCGTCGTGACGCTCGCTCTTCGTTTCCTCGCGCTTGTGCGAAACGACACGCGTTCACGCATCCAGTACCTGGTGTGACCTTCCAAGGATGCGTGCTTCGACGAAAACGGAAAACGGGTGCGCGTTACAATCGAGGGCGCATTAGAATCGAGTAAATACGGTAAGCGTTTTTTTTTCGAATTTTCGTGCCGAACCTGCGTATAACGAAATCCTTTTTATAACGAAGCTTTTCGGGAATTTGTCAATTTCGTTATATCCAGGTTTAACTGTAGTATTAAAGAGCAGCATGTTATACGAAGAAGTGATTTTATTTGCAGTGAATTGTAGACAGGCTGGATATTATATACACATTTACATGCAGTACATCATACATGTATTATTAGTGTAAATTTTCAGTGGTGATCCATAGGTGTCGTGTTGCACTCGTGGTGTTTCTGATGTGTCGGTTTCTTCTAGTGCAACCGCGGATCGAAACGCGCCAAACATCTCAACGCGCTGACTTGCCTATGAGGGGTGTTCTATGCTGCTTGTCGAAGCATGCGTGCATGGCGTTTAGCATTAGAGGCGAGATATGCGCGAAAAAGTGCCTGGAATGTGACAAGAGGACATGACAAGGTGCTTAGGGCTTAAAACATTATTCTGGAACTAATACCGTCGCCGACCAATAATTCAGACTTGGCAGGGACCTCCTACAAGTTCAAATAAACGGAAGTCTAAAAAAAAAATAATTGCTATCGCAAAAAATTGGCAGTCAAGTATCCTTACGTGATTTGAATGCGAAAGCATAATGACTTCTCTATTTGGTTACGTCCATGATACGTGACGTCATACATTATCACTTGTCCTTCACAGCTCTACCTTAATCCACCTTGCTCTAATTTGCACCAACCTTAATCCACGCTGATGATGATCTTTGGTTGCACTCGTTGAGGACGCACTCATTGAGGACAACGCCGCCTTTTTCATGGGACATATATAATGCTTTCGCATTAATATTGGTTTCACCGGAAACTAAGGGACTTCTCCAAGTGGCAATAAAAAGAAAATAACAAGAGAAATGGTTGCCAAACGCGTTACACGCACATGTATGTTTGCATCAGTCTGTATGTACATCGTCCATCGTTGTGCTGTCGCTATAGATAGACGAAAGTAGGGTAAAAACTTGGAGGATGCTTAAGCTTCGCTTTTAAGAGTGGAACACGATAGCATTCAAAGATCCCTGACTGCTTCTCACGCTTCCCGACAACTGCAGCTTAAGCAACCGTAATGGAGACCGGGAAACACTGGCGGCGATACGCTACGCACGAAGGCGAGCTTCTGGTTGAAACGCCAAACGATGTTCTAATGTTCTAAAAAGTTGTGTCGGTCTAAGACTTCCGTGAGAGCCGCAGGTTTGGCGATGAGCGGGCATGCCGCAAGGCTTTGTTCAATAGCTCTAATGCGGGCCTCCAGAGAGGCGTAGGCCGACTGGTTCGAGTGCGGCGTGTTAACTTCTGACGGAGAGGCAGACGACGAGGTCTGTCGATTCAGCCCAGTGGAAGATACTTGTGGAGTGAGAGTTGTAGGTGAGGTGTTGGAAAAAGATGTTTCTGTATTAGTAGCTGGGGCAATGTGCATGGCAAATGACGTTTGAGAGGGGGGTAAAGGGGGAGGAGAGTTGATTTCTGCCACCCGAGGACAGTTGGTATGGAGGACAGCAGCGCGGTAGTCGCGTTTTGCTTTACGGGGTTTAGGGGCTGTTGGCTGAATGTTTGGTTTGGAGCAGGAGGGGTTGAGGAATGGCTGCTTGGTTGACTGGCCTGAGAAAAGTGTTCCGCTGTAGTCTGTGAGGTTGAGGCGACCTGACTAGCTGGTCCACTGGGGGAGCGGTGGGGGGTCTTGGAGCGGCTCGGGAGCACACTGCTGCTCCTGGCTTGGTTTGCGCTTTTGTTTTGGCGAGGTTTCGCAGTCGAGATGGACGAGTCGGCGACGAATGCCGCCTGGATAAACGAGGTAGTCAAGGGAATGAATTGCTACTGACTTGATGGTTCTACCGTTTTTTAGAGATCTTTGGCAGGAACACGGAGACGTAGACGACGTGCATACTCCGTTTGACGGAGGGCGCGGTCTGCAGCCGCTCGGACTTCACAGCGAGGATCTCCAGCTTGGTTGTCCCCGCAGCAGTGAGGGCAGCCCATGCGACAGGTGTGCGGTTGGTTCTGCGAGTCTAGTGTAAGGCCGCATGTAAGGCACTTAATAACTTCAGTATTGGGGCACACATCCGCACGCACCGAGGCCGGAGCAGACGGTGCAGAATTGTGCCCGAGGCTTGCAGGGGGCACAGCGCACCATCACACCCCGATAGTTCACCTAGCGCGGAATGTGCGATCGAGAGAACGTGATGAGGGCGGTGTGCGTGGAACCCATCATGCGAGAGGTGAGGATGCCCGAGTCAGGGCCCCAGAGGTTTCCCATGAGTACAGCGGAAGAGCCTTTAGGTGTTATATCATGGATGACTCCTCGGCAGGTGTTGGGCGGAGTGGCTTGATAGATGCGAGCAGCTAGTTGGAAGTTTGGGATGGTCAGAGGATCCGCTGCCAAAAAGTTTCGCATTTACAGAGGGACTCTGGCAGGCGAGCAGGGCAATGTTCCCCTCAGGTAGGATGCGAATAACAATAGAGCGTAGTTCCGCCTCACTTAGGAGAGATTTCAGCCCTAGCGAGGAGTGCAGTTCACCGGGTAGAATTTGGACGGGGCGCAAGCCTTGTGGTGGCCAGTATATTAATTTTTCAGCAGTTGTAGATGATGAGATTGCAGAGAGACTATGCGGGCTCACCCGTTTGCGGGAACGAATGGTGGTCCAGCCTTCAGCGTCTGTAGTGTGGGTGGCAGCCATCGTGCTCTCCGATCTGTCGACGGCCGAGCCCAACTCACATCTAAGGCGGCACAAGCTAAACCCACACATGCGTCACAACAACAAGAGCACTAGAGCGCCTCGATGCGCGCGCAGCATCGGAAGCGAGGAGCGCATCGAGGCACTCTAAAGAGCACACGAAAGCGACGCCCTCTATAGACAAAACCCCACAACTACTAGTACAACAGATGCAAATCATCCAAAACTTCCAACAACAATTATACGCTGATTTACAGGGACTTAAAAGATATGTATAAGAAACGCTAGCCCGACAAAGGCCACTGTTTAAGAGTGAATAGCAACCCCAACGCGCCGCCGGTGGGAAAAGCCAAGAATTGTATAATCTCGGACTCGACGGACGTCGAAAGTGTGTTCAACAATGGCCAGTAAAACGCTGAGAAGCGTAGACACCGCTAAGATATGGCACTGAAACTGCCGCTCTTTCCAAAGAAGAGCGGCAGCGATACAGACGCAAGTCGCACACAAAGCCACAACAAGAAACATCAATTAGCGGGAAAACCCCTGCAGTCGACCCACACCTGCTGCACCTGTGGGAGGGACGGCGCAGCTTAACCAAGCGCTGGAAAAACCAGAGACTCAACAGAAAACTTAGGGTAAGAATAGCAGCCGTAACGGAACAAGCAAATGAGTATGCCAGACAGCTGCAAGCGGAAAATTGGCTTCAATTTTGCGATTCATTAAGAGGGACGCTATGCACCGCTAAAACATGGGCTATCTTACGTAGTATGATAGACCCGGACTCTACAAAAACGGCAACAGCAAGAACAATACGCACCCTAGTAGGAATAGTAACACCGATACACTGATCCAAGTCCTCAGGGACAAATACATAAAAGCAGCTGATGATAGCGTCGTATCTCTCAGCTACAAAGGGCCAACAACATATAATCTAGATGCGCCCGTTACGGTTGCGGAACTATACGCAACGGCACAGGACATCAGACGAAACACAGCACCTGGAGAAGACGGCGTCACCAACCACTGCTGCGAAACCTCAGCGATGAGCAACTCGTACGACTAGTCGACTGCTTAAACAAGGACATATGGGAAACTGGTAGGATTCCACAGAAATAGATGGAAGCGACCATAGTTCTTATCCCTAAACCGGGAAAACAGAAAACTATTCAAAACCTGAGGCCAATCTCACTTACGTCATGTCTCGGGAAGCTGTTTGAAAAAGTGATACTCACCAGGTTAACCGATTATATCGAAAGGCACAACCTCCTGTCGATGTACATGTATGGCTTCCGCAAACATCTTGCGACACAGTATGTTTTAGTCAGACTCAGAGACGAATTAATAACGTGGCGACAGGAGAAGAAAACATAGTGGTGACGTTAGAACTAAAGAGCGCATTCGACACTGTGTCTCATAAGCTCAACATGGAGGAACTAAAAGAAATGGGATGTGGAAAGAAAAGTATTAACTACATGAAATCCTTCCTAACTGGCAGGACTGCCACGATAGGATTGGACCATATACGATCACCCAAGCTAAACCTCCCCAACAAAGGTACTCCACAGGGAGCTATATACTCTGGCCATTATTGTTCAACATTGGCATGAACAATTTAGCAAGAAGGTTACATCAAATCCAAGACCTCAAATTCGCTCTCTATGTGGATGATACCACCTTATGGATGCACAAAGGCTCGTTAGGCCACAAAGAAAGCGCCCTGAAAAAAGCCATCAACACTGTCCAACACTTCGTGGCAGAATACGGCATGGTCTGTGCACCAGAAAAGTTCGAATGGATCAGAGTCCATGGACGAAACCAGGGACGGATCCAGGTTTTTTCTGAGGGGGGTTCAGCTTCTGTCAATGATGATGATGATGATGATGATGATGATGATAGTAGCCTTTCTCATTTACTGAAATTCACCGTTTCTGTTCACGATAAAACCGCGTTTTATACGGCTAGAGCAACACCTGTAGCCCGCCGTGGTGGCTCAGTCAGCTCAGGCGTTGCGTTGCCGAGCACGAGATCGCGCGATCGAGTCTCGGCCGCGGCGGCCGCATTTCGATGGAGGCGAAATCCAAAAACGCCCGTGTGCTTGCGTTGTAGTGCACGTTAAAGAACCCCAGGTGGTCAAAATTAACCCGGAGTCTTCCACTACGGCGCGCCTCATAATCAGAACTGGTTTTGGCACGTAAAATCCCAGAAAGAGGAAGAAGCCCTACAGCGAAGCCAGGTATCGCTTTCTCCGAGCTTATAGGAAAAGGACGTTACCCAATACAGCCATGTGCTTGGCGGCTGTGCCTGATAATACAGGGTGTTCAAAACTAAGCTTTATGGTTTTCTTAAAATTAGGCACTGGGAGGCACGCGAAGACCACCTGTGCAAATAAGTTATGTGGCCAGGGGGGCTCAAAATGAGATGATAATTATCGCTGTGAGCAGCCCAATTAACTAAAATTGAACAATATTTTTGGTCGACTGCAGTAAGTGGGATCTTTGTATTGAAAACTTGGAGGCAGTCGTGTTTCTACACAGTATCAGTCGGAAGAATTATTCTATAGCGTGTTCGTGCTCCGAGATATCCGACTCCAAATTTCAATTGTCGTACTGCGCAGAGTTATCGAGTCGACGCGAGAGCGGTTTATGCTTTGCGTTGCTGTGGAAGGGAGGCATTTTGAACATTTTTAGGGCATTGACATCTTCATGGGTGAAGTGTTAATTGTCATGAGATTTGTGCATGACAACACCAAACTTAAAGCGGCAGTATGAAATATTCGTTAGCATAGCTAAAAAGGTTTCTGCTGTTGATGGTGCAGTTGTTGCTTTTGATTTCAATAAAACTTACAATACTTGGAAATCAGCAGTCACTTTATTTGCGTAGCCCAAACAAGGACCATGCCCGGTCGTCTAGTCACCATTACGCACGCGCACTGCCCTCCGGCTTCTCCGCTCGCGCCAATATCTCGGCATGGCAGCTGCCGCCATCTTTACAGGCTGCGCGGTCGCGTGTTACGACAGCGGTTACGGGTTCTTCGATTTTTTTTTTTTGTTTCGCCAGCCGTGAGGGGAAGGGGGGCAGTTATTATCTTTGCCAATGCCTCCGCCGCGTTGTCAGACGAAACGCCGCACCCAACAGCCGCGTCACATCAGGGAGGAGCTTTGCGCCGGTCCTCATTCTCTTGAATGCGTAATCATGCGAACGACAATTAAAATTTGGAGTCGGATGTCTCGGAGCATAGACATGCTAGAAGAATTCTTCCAAGTGAAACTGTGTAGAAACACGACTGACTTTTGAATACAAACATACACACTTACTGCAGTCAATAAAAAGTTAATTATTCAATTTTAGTTAATTCGGCTGCTGACAGCGATAATTCTCTCACTTTGTGTCCCTCTGGCCACACAACTTATTTTCGCAGGTGGTCTTCACGTGCCTCCCAGTGCCTAATTTTAAGAAAACCATAAAGCTTAATTTTGAACACCCGGTATACCTAGCCTGTATTGTTTCTTAATATAGAATTTGGGATGATCTGTCGCAGGTTCGTTATAAATGCGTAAGCACGGGTCCGTCTTTGGAGTTCTGTTGGGACCCCTTGATTTCCTTAAGGAGATTCTTTGTGTTCGGCTGAGACACCTTCGTTTTAACGCTCCGCTCCAACGCGGCAACCACTACGCTGGTTGTTCACGATATGCGAATCACCGCGTATGAAGACTCACGACGCCACCTACAAGATGAACGATGTGGCGTAGTAGCCGAGAGCGCAAACCAGCGTCTTCATGTTTTGTTTCCCACGCGACGTCATCCTTTTACACAACGCGCGCATCTGCTCCCGTTTCTCTAACCACACGACGCCATCCCAGGCCCGCGCGCTGGCGTTGGGCGCTGACGTCACGCTCCCACACTTCGCAGCCGCTGCTCGAAGCTTCGCCCCGCTCCGCGAGAACGCCCACTCAGATAAACGGATCCGGCGGCTTTCAGCCTCCTTTGATTGATTGATTGATTCTGAGGTTTTACGTGCCAAAACCAGTTCTGATTATGAGGCACGCCGTAGTGGAGGGCTCCGGATTAATTTTGACCACCTGGGGTTCTTTAACGTGCACTACAACGCAAGCACACGGGCGTTTTTTGCATTTCGCCTCCATCGAAATGCGGCCGCCGCGGCCGGGATTCGATCCCGCGATCTCGTGCTCAGCAGCAACGCCGTTAGCTGCGACATAACAAACTGCGCATAGCGTACGAACGGTACTGTGCTCGTAGTGGATATTGTCAACGTGTAACTGCGATCACAATGAGTGCTACAGTGAGTGGTCACAATGAGCGCTACAGTGATCACAATGAGTGGCCATATTTTTTGTGACAGGGCCATCCCCCTGTCAGCGAGGGGGCGATGCAGAAATCTGAGGGGGGGGGGGGGTCAGGACATCCGGACATCCCCCCTGGATCCGCGCCTGGACGAAACTATCGTAACAGGCCAAACCTGCACCTCCGACTAGAAAACAGCACGCTTCCAAAAAGGACCAAGATTCGTGTCTTGGGACTCTGGATCCAAAGCAACAGGTGAGCGGAGCACACTATCGCGACCCTGTAACGCAGTTCGGAACAGGCAGCGAAAAAGAGCCGAGATAACGGCCTCAATAAACACAACATGCACAGCCGCTGCCGAAGCCTCAGCAATCCCGACGGCAATCAAACACAGTGACAGCGCTGGACACTCGGCACTGGTTATCTCCGACTCTCAAGCAGCATGCAGAATGTTTACGTGCAAGGCAGATTGCCGCGAATCGCGGCAAGAATCATAGACGACGCACTCCAAGAGGACCATGCAATCATGTGGTGTCCAGGACAAAAGGGCATCCCAGGCAATGAGAGGGCACACTCCCTAGCTCGACAACCCAAAAACCGAGCAGGGAACCGCAGCCCTTGTCAAAATACTCCACTCACGGCCCGAGACATGCTCGAGCACTAACGTCGCACAAGACAGCGCCTTGCCCCCCCCCCCCCCCCCCCCTGCATCGGCAACTGGGGGTACAAGAAGCCCACGCATACAGAATAATACAAACACACCTATTCCCGCTTAGGAAGAGCACACCACATGAATCCCCCACTACATGCCAGCGCTTGTCCATGGTGTTGTGCATGGCCTTCCCCATCACATGTGACGTGGGAATGCACGAATAGACCACAGGAAGCAAACTCGCGTCGGATACTTACCTACAGTATGGAGCCGTGGGCCCTCAGCTCCTCGCCTGGCCGGAGCCGTTGGCCCAAGGGGGTCTCTTAGACCTGGTGCAGAGGGTAGCCAGTATCACTAGTGTCCTTGAATAAGGACCCACCCACCTGCGCCCTTTAAACCAAGCCTTTCCCTTATTCCCATTTTCCCCTCCCTTGATAAATAAAGTTTTTCCATCCAAGCGATCCCTTTCTTCGCTTGTTCGTGCTCCAGGACGGCATTCTACATCGGCGCAGCATGCACCCTAGCGGACCTGAGATGGTGCTTGTCATTCCCCGGCATCTTCGTACCACTGTTCTGTCCCAGCTGCACGATGTACCAACTTCTGGTCACCTTGGGGAATCTCGTACGTACGACCGTGCCCGGCGACGATATTTTTGGACAGGTCTGTACCCATCTGTCCGCAACTATGTCGCTTCTTGTGAGATACACGTATGTCAGCGCCGGAAGAGGCCGTCTGTGCTCCCCGCTGGTCGACTACAACCTCTTGACGTTCCTGCTGAACCCTTCTCTCGTGTTGGTGTAGACCTCCTGGGACCTTTCCCCACATCTGACTCCGGCAACAAGTGGATTGCCGTCGCAACCGATTTTACAACTCGGTTTGCGATCACCAGAGCCCTTCCAACCTCCTGTGCTACAGACGTAGCCGACTTCCTGTTGCACAACATAATTCTTCACTCCGGCACTGCTCGTCAACTTCTTACCGACCGGGGTCGCTACTTCCTCGACAGTTGTGGACGACTTGCTCCGCTCCTGTTCTACCAAACACAAACTTACTATTGCATCCCATCCGCAGATGAATGGTCTTACGGAGCGGCTTAATCGAAGAATAACGTACATGCTCTCCAAGTATGTTTCTGATGACCATCGTGACTGGGATACTTCTCTCCCTTTTGCCACATTCGCGTACAGTTCCTCACGCCACGGCACTGCAGGTTACTCGCTATTTTATTTGGTGTACGGCCGCGATCCCGTATTGCCTTTTGACACAATACTGCCTACCCCTCAAGAGTCCGTGTCTGAGTGTGCCCGCGACGTCATTGTCCGAGCCGAGGAAGCATGCCAAGTTGCTCACCGCGACCTTTATGCTTCTCAGAACAAGCAGAAAAGCATTTATGCCATACGTCACCGTGACGCCGACTATGCTCCCGGGGATCATGTCCTTCTATGGTCTCCGACCTGGCGCGTCGGCCTCTGAAAAACTGATGTCTCGCTACTCCGGCCCTTACGGTGTCTTCCGCCTGGTCACCGACGTGACCTACGAGATCTCTCCGGTCACACCTACTACGCGCTCCCTCCAGACTTCGCATGACTTCGTTCAGGTCAGCCGCCTGAAACGCTACCAGTCCTCTTCTTACTAGGAACCCGCGGGACGGCGCTTCCACGCCGGGCGGAAATATGTTACACTGCTCTGCACAACACCGAGGAAGAGAAGCACGAGCTTGGGGCCGCAGAAGAGGATGCTTCAGTGACTGGCCGGTTGTGTCAATCCTTGTCAATCTTGTACATATTGTAAATACATTTCCCGTCTTGCTTCTTCCCTCCGTAAAAATATGGGTACTCCAGGCGCATTTCTGCCGTCGGCGTCGCCGTGATATTCCGTATAAAGTCCAGGGGTGATAACATCGTCGCCGCACGCCGTATGCTGTATGCGCGAGTAAAAGCGTGCGAGGGTGAGCCGACTATGGCGGCTCAATCTCGCGCGCGCAAGGGAGGAAAGCGGGGAGGAAGCGCGCCGTCTTCTGTCGCGCGCAAGGTACCTGGGGGAGGGGAGGGAGGCACGTTCTACTCTGGCGGCTGCTGGGTATGGCCAACACCACCTAGATAGCAGAAGGCCTGTTCACTCTGATCGATGACGTCCCGCTACCTGGCCCCAAATTTCCGTTTCCAAGGCTGGCGTGACGAAAGCGATGACGTCAAAATCACTTGCTTACTCGGGAGCATCCCCATTATATTCTATGGCAGCCGGCCAGGTAGCATTACGTCATGGATCGCAGTGAACAGGCCTTCTGCTATCTAGGTGGTGTTGGCCATACCCAGCAGCCGCCAGAGTAGGTGGTGGTATGGCACCGCCGTGCGGACCCCATCTTGAAAGTGATGTGCGATGGGGACAGAGTGCGAGCGCTGATAGCTTCGTATGCGCTGAGCTTTCGCCGCTTTGTTCGCGTTGAAGCGAGAGGCAGCAGGAAGGTCAATTTGCTCGATGCTGCTGCTGCACTTTCTCACTCCAGCGTTTTGGCAGCGAGTTTCCACGGTCATCGAGTGAGATATGTTCATGTTTGCTTGTGCGCGCGTGACACCACGCTTGTTAATTTAGTTAGGAAGAATGTTTAGAAGTTTATACGGCCGATAAAACTACTATCCTTACTTCGTGTAGCTGTTTACTAATTTGGTATCGCAATCGATGCTTCGCCTTTCGGGTGAAACTGCGACCTCTTTTTAGCGCTACATCTATCGCGATGCACAAACGTAATATGTGCTATAGAATAGAGATGATTTCATTAGTTACATACTTTATCGGCTTAATTTTGAAGCTTTTTATATGCTTCAATTTACTATTTGGAAGCGCCGAGAAACAACTGCGACTTTGCAGAGCATTTGTGGGTATAAGGGATGTATTTTCGAGAGTACGTGATACCAGATGCCTAGTAGACCTGGGATCATGTACACTGTTAACTAATGCAATGAAATATTCATTAGGAGTTAGCTAACGCTTTTATTGAAGCTTTGTCATCATTAATGTGATTTTAATTACATAACTTATGTTTGTTTTTGATATAAGGTATGATTAACATTTTTTCCAAACTAGATCGTATTTTGATTAAACAGTCTCTCCATACATCCGTTTTACTTCTGACTCAAGAATGACGTTAGTTTATTTTGACAGCCTTTATTTCTGAAAGGTTGTTTACGCGCTTGGTACGAATTAAACTGTAATAAAGGTTATTGCTTCTGTCAATCATCTTACGGCATTCTGCTTCAGTACGTGGCTTTCATGCTCAACGCGGTAGCCTCTTTTGAGCATTGCACGGAAAGCACGAATTACACACTAACTCTAATGTATCGATGAAGGTATCGTACGCTTATTGAAGGTTGGTGATACTATGAACATGGTTGCAATGCGTGTACCACTGCTTACGTTGAAAATGCTGAAGCATATCAAACTTCTTGCACTGATAGGTGTCAAGCGAGGCTTTGTGGCGACTAAGGGGATCCATTCAATCGACAAAAAAGGTTACAGGAATGTGACCGCTTAACTGGGTGCAAATTATAGTACACAATAATGATTCTCACATAATGCTAGTAATGAACATATCAAGCGACGTTGATTTCTGTAATGGGTTCAGCGTTTCGCTTTACGAAATATTTACACTTTGCGGAGGTGGACGCTAGGTGGCTATAATATTGAGGCCCAATTTTGATGTTCAGCGCGCAGACCACAGTGCTACACTGCGACCTTCAGGGAGCGGAAAATTTTTGAGGTCGTGCGAAACGCTTTCGCGTGAATGAGATGCGAAATTCATGTTTGGTCTTTGTGTTCTTCTATTCTTAAGTCAACGTACTCGTATGCACAATACGTACAGTACGAG
This sequence comes from Dermacentor silvarum, assembly GCF_013339745.2. Taxonomy (NCBI): domain Eukaryota; kingdom Metazoa; phylum Arthropoda; class Arachnida; order Ixodida; family Ixodidae; genus Dermacentor; species Dermacentor silvarum. The sequence continues at coordinate 148,045,520 of NC_051161.1, forward strand.
CACTACCCCTGTGCTTAGTCGTAAAATTTACAAATTGCCACATTCCTCTCGTTATCGTTAAGGTCCGAACGACTAGAGTGGAGAATGAGTAGAATTTACAGACGGTATCCTGGAGAGCTGGCTTCACAGCAAGCACTGCTAATGGTTGTGCGCGAGGTCGAGAGAAAAAGAATGTTCCCTGCCTTGTCATCAGCTCCAATGAAGATACTGCTTGATCGCGTAGGAATTGCTGCCGTTGAAAGAAGCTTTTCCACCATGAACAGGCTCTTAACATCAGATAGATGTCACATGACGCCAGCCCATGTCGATGCGCTGATGAAAATTTCTATCGAAGCTACAAGTATCCCCAATATTAGGAACGCAACAGACGAAGAAAATGATTAGTAT